>NW_026366475.1:0-302 GCF_001194135.2 Octopus bimaculoides | reverse complement strand
TTGTTTTTGACTTCCTTTTTTGTTTTGGCCATTTTGTGGTTGTCGCTGTCGTTGTTGTTGCTATTCTTGTTCTTGTTCTGGCTTACGTTTCTCATCTTTCTCCATTGGACAACCCTACAGACTGTCGTTCAAACGGCGCCAATAATTTCTGATTTATCCCTCGACACTGGGTATATAAATATCCTATTGCTACACGAAACACATTACATGCTTTTTGTCTCTCCTCTCTTTCCATAATTGCTTTGTTATGCAGCTTTCACCCTTATGTGTATACATGCATATATGCATATAAATGTAAATAT
>NW_026366474.1:0-206 GCF_001194135.2 Octopus bimaculoides | reverse complement strand
TATATATACTTATATACAGATATATATATATATATATATACATATATATACGAATATATATATACATTCATATATATATATATATATATAAGTAGACATACATATCTAATCAAACATGTTTGTATATATATGTATATAGATATATATATATATGTGTTTGTGTATGTATGTATGTATATATTCACATATGTAGATATATATATGTA
>NW_026366473.1:0-234 GCF_001194135.2 Octopus bimaculoides | reverse complement strand
ACCTAGATCCAAGGCTGCTTTATTAGAATTTCAACATCAACAACAGGGTATATATGCATGTATGTGTGTATGTATGTATGCATGCATGCGTGTATGTATGTGTGTAGATTTTTATTTTTGTTTTATGCATATTTTCTCATGCATTTAGTTGCATACCTAGACATGCTCATATATATTTAAACGATAAACTTATGTATGTATGTATGTATGTATGTATGTATGTATGTATGTATG
>NW_026366472.1:0-559 GCF_001194135.2 Octopus bimaculoides | reverse complement strand
TTTTATATATATTTCTTATATATTTTTACATATATGTTTATATTTTCATTGTTTTATATATTTTTACACATTTTTTTCTGTATTTTACCTTTCACCCTACGTTTTTCTTGTGCATGCGCGTATATAGACGTGTACATGATCTTTTTGTGCGCGTGTGTGCGGGTATGTATATATGTGAGTGCATATGTATATGTGTATGGTTGCATATATACGTGGGTGTATGTACTTATTTTAGACATGAATTTGCATATAGCTTTGCGGGTATGAGTATGTGCACGTGTATGTCTGTGTGTGCGCGCGTGTGTACAGATAAAGATATGTATACATCGTGCATGTGTTTGTGCGTGTGTGCGGGTATGCATATATGTACTAATATATGTACATGTGTATAGTTGCATATATATGCGGGTGTCCATGCATGTGTTCCACGCGAGTGAATGAGCATATAGCATGTGCGTATTTTTAGACGTGTATTTGAATACTTATATTGGGTAAATGACTACAGAAATGCTATTTTATATTAATTTTGGATCCATGCCTATGACAAAATGAACTTACC
>NW_026366471.1:0-286 GCF_001194135.2 Octopus bimaculoides | reverse complement strand
ATAATTGTATGTGTATTTATATATGTACATGTAAGTTTGTATGTTTGTATTTAAGCACAAATGTATTTATATGTGTGTGTATGTGTGTATGCATGTATATACATACATATGCATATACTTATGTACGTATGCATTCATGTGCTTATGTATGCTTGTATATGCATATGTATGCACATATATACATGTGTATGTAAGTATGTATGTATGTACATACGCATGTGTGTACGTATGTATGTACATATGTATGTATGCACATATATTGCATGTATGTATGTATGTATGTATG
>NW_026366470.1:0-213 GCF_001194135.2 Octopus bimaculoides | reverse complement strand
ATATATACAAATATATAAAATATATGTGCGTGTGCGCACGAACGTGTGTTTGTAAACAGGAAGAGAAAGTACTCAATGCAGATGTTGAGTGTAAACATCTATTCACTCCATTGCCACATAAGAAGCTTCTGAGTAGAAACAAAGAGTAATCTCAGCCAATATATTTATGTGTGTATGTATGTGTGTATGTATGTGTGTATGTATGTGTGTATG
>NW_026366469.1:0-953 GCF_001194135.2 Octopus bimaculoides | reverse complement strand
GTGATAAGGATAAGGATGAATATAGCTATACCACCATTCAAATTTGTGGACCGCATTATTTTCTTCTACCACTCTAATTTATAGTAGGCGTTAAACGAATCAGAAGGTTCGTGAAAAAAGTTTTTTCGAGATCCTAAAAAGATTATAGTACTTGTGTATATAAGATTGACCAGTGACCGGTCCGCCAATATGCTAGAAGAAGCTCACTTAAAAAATTCTCAAATAACCAGTGAAAATTGTACATACCTCGATTATCTGCAGACTATAGTTTCAAAATCAATACTTCCAAAATAAAAGTATCTATTTATCTTCAGTACAGATTGCTGATATTCTTACAATCGAACAGAATCTCGTGCTAGTTGTCTTCAACCAGTGAAACGTGCACTATAATCTTTTTAGGATCACCAAAAACATTTTTCATGAAACTTCTGATTGTTTTAAAGTGCTAGTTTCCTGGTATTAAATTGACATTAATCAATATCGAATTTTTACCATATGATGTTAAGTAACCATAATCACATTTCTCAACGTTGGTAAATTCAAAGCAGAAATTATTTTCTGCAGAGATATTTTCCGGATTCAGCGCGCCAAAACTAAGACTTTTGAATTTTAATCTTTATAATGGATAGAATCACATGCACGTTTTCACTGGTTGAAGACAACTAGCACAAGATTCTGTTCGATTGTAAAAATATCGGCAATCTGTACTGAAGATAAATAGATACTTTTATTTTGGAAGTAATGATTTTGAAACTATAGTCTGCAGATAATCGAAGTATGTACAATTTTCACTGGGTATTTGAGAATTTTTTAAGTGAGCTTCTTCTAGCATATTGACGGACCGGTCACTGGTCAATCTTATATACACAAGTACTAAAATCTTTTTAGGATCTCCCCCAAAAAGTTTTCATGAACCTTCTGATTCTTTTAATGTGCTAGTTTCCTGGTATTAA
>NW_026366468.1:0-286 GCF_001194135.2 Octopus bimaculoides | reverse complement strand
ATATTATTCCCTCCTTCAGCTTACTTGGCAGTCTTCCGTTTGCGAGAAAGTTTTGGAAGAGGATCTGGAGAGGTTTTGCCAGGGCATGCTTACACGATTTAAGGAGGATTGCTGGGAAACCATCAGGGCCAGCAGTTGAGTTTGTGTCCACTTCATGTACAGCTAGTAATACATCTTCTTCATGTAGGTGTATATATATATATATGTATGTACGTATATATATATATATATATGCGCACATATATATATACATTATATGCATATAAACATTATATATATATATATA
>NW_026366467.1:0-536 GCF_001194135.2 Octopus bimaculoides | reverse complement strand
TATATATATGCATCTGTGTGTGAGTGCTCATTTGTGAGTGTATATATTTATATATATATATATATATATATATATATATATGCATGTATGTGTGTGTATGTATGTATATAGGTGGGTATATGTTTCGTCAAAGTTCTTTTTCTTCACAGCCCACAAAATGTCAAACGAAGAAAGCGTTCAAAAACAAACGACGAAAATAATACGTATTTACTTCATTTTTCATCGATGCTTTGTAATTTTCACTCGACTACCATGGTGACGGCTAAACAACAACGATGACAAGGACGGCATTGACGATAATGATAAACACGAGGTAATGAAGATAAACTGAAATAGATTCCCAGACGAAGTTAAGTGATAAAAGTAACATGGAAAACAGATACTCATATTAGAGAAAATATAACACATTTATTCAACTAAGACAATTCTAGTAAAAATACATAGACACACATCTATCTATCTATCTATCTATCTATTTTTTTTTCACACCCTTTTTTTTTCCTTCCCCCTCCCAAAAAGAAAAGCTCTACATTGTA
>NW_026366466.1:0-221 GCF_001194135.2 Octopus bimaculoides | reverse complement strand
TATATATATATATATATATGCACACATATAAACATGCATATATACAAATGTTTATATATCTATATATTAGCATATGCATATACTCATATACAGACAACCACATATATGCGTGCATGTATATGTTTATATAGATGTCTGTCTGTGTGTCTGTATACAGGTAGATAGAGAGATAGAGAGACAGACAGACAAATAGATAGATAGATAGATAGATAGATAGATAG
>NW_026366465.1:0-266 GCF_001194135.2 Octopus bimaculoides | reverse complement strand
AATCTGATTTGGCAGAGTTTCTACAGCTAGATGCCCTTCCTAACGCCAAAATGATGCTTACAGCACCTAGGTTTCCCAAGTGGTCACCCATCTAAGTACTCACTAGGCTCGATGTTGCTTAACTTCGGTGATCGGATGAGAACCGGTACTCTCAGCGTGATATGGCCATAATTTGAAGGATGTCGTGTTTAAATGTATAGTGACTTTAATAGACGTGAATAAATTTAATGGTTATAATGTTAATATGTTTTACATAGGAACAACTT
>NW_026366464.1:0-202 GCF_001194135.2 Octopus bimaculoides | reverse complement strand
TTATGGTTAATGTTTACATCTTAACTTTATGGAGTCATTCATATCGATTCATTTCAACAATCATTATAATTGATGACAACGCCGTTACATAGCAATACTGATCATAGCAATTCAATCATTCTGCAGAATTCGGTACGTAACCTTTTTCATTCGTAAATTGGATAAATTTTCATAAATGCACCCGCACGCGTTTCACAAAGGA
>NW_026366463.1:0-297 GCF_001194135.2 Octopus bimaculoides | reverse complement strand
GCACAGATACACTAATGTGGCTAAGAACATATATGCACACCCACACACACACCCACACCCACACCCACACACACACACACTTAGGGACATATACACATAAGTGCTAACACTCACACTCTCTTATCACACGTAAGTCCGGCCGCACACATTTATATTAATTTCTTATATCTAATATGTATATGACGAATATAGTCGGTGTCAATAAAGACAAATATAATATATATTTCCAGAGGGACAATCTTCTCATGTCGTTGGTGTTGCTGTACTGTTGTGCATTTACATGTTTGCTTATACACG
>NW_026366462.1:0-690 GCF_001194135.2 Octopus bimaculoides | reverse complement strand
AAACACAATTATCTATCAGAACAGATTATCAAAAATTATTTAACTATACCGTTCTTTCCGCCATGCTGTCTTGGTTATGTTTTGATTATAATATACAGGGGAGGTAACTCCTTAATCTTTTCTATTGTTATCGCTCTCTGTGAACGTCTACTAGATTAGTTAATTTTATTTATTTATATATTAATGAATTTATTAATTTATTTATTAATTTATTTATTAATGACTATTATCCCCGATAGGTAGATTATTTTTATTACTCCTGGGAGCCTATAATTGCTATTATTTTATTTTACATTAATACTATCTCATTATTGGGCTAAGAGAATTTTATCCAGAAATCATTGCTCCTAGGAATCTTTTCAAGCTCCATCACTGATATATTCAATAATATTTCAATATATTATCATTATTTGCTATTACCATTATATTCTATGGGTTTTATACTAAGATTTGAACCTCATCTCTTCTTACTAAAATCCCCAGTTTGTTATCTTATTCCCAGTTCCTATTTTAATTTAATATCTACCCTTATCATGGTTGAGTCATGCACTTATATTCTGTTTAGAGATCTAACAATTGGTTGTACTGTACTGTACCGTTCCACTTCTCTTCTTTATATCCAATCTATACTGAGTTGTTTCTAGGTCTGGGTAGCAAATTCCCAGCCGCCGCTTACATCTTTATTACAAT
>NW_026366461.1:0-270 GCF_001194135.2 Octopus bimaculoides | reverse complement strand
AATTCTAATGTAAGCACACGACAGAAAAGGGAAGAGAGTTATTGTTCGCTGATAATGATAATGATGTAATGAGACAGACGGCCTGTTGCAATAAGCCTAAATATTTGTATTAAATAGAGCAGTCACCAACTACAAGTTTATTTTGCTAGTATCTTTCAAACAGAGAAACAATGCGCTGGGGAATCTGTTCGCCGGGTTTTATTGCAAACGACTTCTGTAATGCTTTGCAATGTTTGAATCCTTCAGAACACACAGTAAGCAATGATTTTT
>NW_026366460.1:0-475 GCF_001194135.2 Octopus bimaculoides | reverse complement strand
GAGGATAAGGTAGAGACACTTGCGATGAAAGAAGCTTTTATTACGATCAAGGATCATAAACAAAACTTTGCCTCTGACCCCAAGTGCAAGCTGATAAACTCCTGTGAATTCTGAGATCAGACAGGTGATGAGAAAACAACTCACGAGAAAGATAAACAATGGCGTTAGAAGCGCTTCTGATGTAACACCAGGGAGGTCATAACATGCTTTGAAACCAACAGAGGAAGGGGTAGCGCTGGGTTTATCAAATTCGATGTAGTGGACTTTTACCCATCTGTATCGAGGGAGTTCCCTTTTAAGGGACGGGACTTCGATAGGGCCGACAATGAAGTTAGTGACGTGGTCATACGCATTATCGTGCACCTCAGAAGAACCCTAATCTTCAGAAAGGGATCGGCCTTGGCCAAACGAACTGACCCCGAGGGGTCCTTTGATGTGGCCATGGGGGCTTTCAACAGCGCTGACGTGAGTGACC
>NW_026366459.1:0-606 GCF_001194135.2 Octopus bimaculoides | reverse complement strand
AACAATTTTCTGTTAATGTATTTTTAAGCGCTCTTATGTTGAAAACTTTATAATTTCTGTACTACTTGAGAACTTCACAGCCTTCATGAATTTTTTTTTTTTTAATTTTTTTCATTATAAGAAGATATTTTTATTTGATGTGGTTATTAAAATTAATCATACCACTGAAATCTTACGCTGTTAATCTAGGTCAGCTTTGTCTTTTGTCCTTTCAAATAAAATTTCTTGTGAATTACTGGGATTGATGTAATCAAATAACCATCCCTCCCCTCAAATTTCTTAAGCTTATACCTGAAGTAGAAACAATTATGAGAATAGTGAACTGGTATTGATTAGAGTTTTTTATAGTCTAATTTCAAATTCTGCCAAGGTCAACTTTGCCTTTCATACTTTCCAGGTCAGTACAATAAAGTTGATAAAATTCCTTATAGTATTATTTATTCAAGCCTTAAGGCAGTGAACTGGCAGAATCTTTAATGTGTGTAGTGGTATTTCATTTGTCTTTACATTCTGAGTTCAAATTCTCCAAGGTTGACTTTGCTTGTCATCCTTTTGGGGTTAATAAACTAAGTACCTGGGGTCAATCATCATCATCATTATCATCAT
>NW_026366458.1:0-303 GCF_001194135.2 Octopus bimaculoides | reverse complement strand
ATATATATATATATATATATATATATATATATATGTATGTATATTTATTTTTATATATATATATATTTATTTATATATATATGTATTTATTTATATGTATTAATTTATACATATGTAGTAACACCGTGCGCATGTGTAGTCTCACGCATGCGTGGAATTCAACATCCAAGCTTTCCCGCTTTATTCACTCTTTTTCTCGACTGGCCAGCGATTGAGCATGGACGTGTCAAGCCTTCTCTCCATCTTTCGAACACACGCCAGACAGCTCACACCTACATTCCGGCATCTCAGCAACCATGTTCT
>NW_026366457.1:0-206 GCF_001194135.2 Octopus bimaculoides | reverse complement strand
ATAATAATAATAATAATAATAATAGTTTCAAATTTTGCCATAAGGGCAGCCATTTTGGGGGAGGGGATGAGTCGATTACATTCACTCCAGTACACAACTGGTATTTATTTTATTGACCCCGAAAGGATGAAAGGTAAAGTCGACCTCAGCGGAATTTAATAATAATAATAATAATAAAAACGACAAAGAGCTAGAAACACTACTAC
>NW_026366456.1:0-575 GCF_001194135.2 Octopus bimaculoides | reverse complement strand
TTATACCATTTGTCAGCAGTTTTGATTTTATAATGCCGACATATTGTCCACTGTAAATACTGGCCGATTCTATCATGTCATGTCTTGTTTTCTCAGACAGACAATACTTTATGCAATATACGTACAGTTCCAAGTAATGCCGACTTTTGCAACACATCTAGATTCTTCTTCTTCCTCCTCCTCCGCCTTCTCTTCTTCTTCTTCCTCCTCCTCCGCCTTCTCTTCTTCTTCTTCCCCACCACTCCCATTATTATTATTATTATTATTATTATTATTATTATTATTAGACATAAAACACTGTTTGCTCCAGAACTCGAAACGACGGCATTTCTAACCACTACGGTTATCGCCCCTTCTTCACATGGCCGCATCAATCATGAAACGCGTATAAGCAAAACTGTGCATTTTGCTGTATCAGGAAGATATTATAATCGCTGTAACGAACTATTTTCCCCCCAATTTCGCTTAAGTTGGCGATTTGTGAGTTGATTCATAACGTGGTAAAAACACAACAAACATGGCGTCTGCTGTTTTTCTTTTTATTGCATCGTTGTTTCTTTGTGTTTTGCCTTAAA
>NW_026366455.1:0-899 GCF_001194135.2 Octopus bimaculoides | reverse complement strand
CGTTGGTTCGTTAGATCTTTCGTTGGTTCATTCTTTAGTTAGTACGTACCCATCTTCGTTCGTTCGTACGTTCATTCGTTCGTTCGGTCTTTCTTTCCTTCGTACGTACATACGTTCGTTCCATCTTTTTTTTCCTCCGATCGTTCGTTCATTGGTTCGTTCTTACGTACGATCGTTTGTTCGTTCGCTCTTTCGTACGTACTTACTTACGAACGTACATCCGTACCAACGTTTGTTCGCTTGTTCTTTCGTGCCTACGTACGTACGTTCGCTTGTTCGATCGTTCATGAGTATTTACGTACGTACGTCCGTTCGTTCGTATTTTTCGTACCTACGTACGTTCGTTCTTCGTTCGTTCGATCTTTCATTCGTTCGTTAGTTCGTTCGTTCGATCTTTCATTCGTTCGTTCGTTCATTTGTACGTACGTACGAACGTTCGTTCGTTGGTTCGCTCGGTCGTTCGTACGTACATACGTTCGTCCGTTAGATCTTTCGTTGGTTCATTCTTTAGTTAGTACGTACGTATCTTCGTTCATTCGTACGTACGTTCGTTCTTTCGGTCGGTCTTTCTTTCCTTCGTACGTACATACGTTCGTTCCTTCATTCGTTATTTCTTTTTTTCCTTCGATCGTTCGTTCATTGGTTCGTTCGTACGTACGTTCGTTCGTTCTTACGTACGGTCGTTCGTTCGTTCGCTCTTTCGTATGTACTTACTTACGAACGTACATCCGTACCTACGTTTGTTCGCTTGTTCTTTCGTGCCTACGTACGTACGTTCGTTCGTACGTACGTACGTTCGTTCGTACGTACGTACGTTCGTTCGTACGTACGTACGTTCGTTCTTCGTTTGATCTTTCATTCGTTCTTTAGTTCGTTCGTTCATTCGTACGTAGGTTCGT
>NW_026366454.1:0-241 GCF_001194135.2 Octopus bimaculoides | reverse complement strand
ACTTGTAATCTGGATAGAGTAACTAAAGATTTCTCAATAGTTCAGCATAAGTGTTCTCTTTTTCAATGATCTTCAGTTTTATGTTAACATCCGCTGGGCAGCTAATTTCCACAAATGTGCACAGTTTCTCTTCTCTATCTCACATCATTACATCAGGTCTGTTGTGCTTACATTTTATGGAGGTCTTCACGGGTACATTCCACCAGTATTCCTTTTTATTATGAGTGGCTATGGCTTCTAC
>NW_026366452.1:0-225 GCF_001194135.2 Octopus bimaculoides | reverse complement strand
TTTTTTTTTTTAACAATAAATCATTCAATATGTTGGTATTTTTATGCTGCTTACTTCAAGTTTCATGTTTAAAAAGAAGAGATAAAGCAAAACAAAGGAAATCTCAGAATCAAATATTGGGTTTACATTTTAATCTATAACAGGAAATTGTTATTGTTGATTTGCTTTCTTTAGTCAGCTCAGCATTTTAAAGGATCAGTCAATTAGTTCTCTAGCTGTAAGAAG
>NW_026366451.1:0-464 GCF_001194135.2 Octopus bimaculoides | reverse complement strand
TGTATATTCATATAGACACGTACATGAGTGTGTAATTATATATATATATAGAGAGAGAGATATATATGTATATACAAATATATATGTATATATATGTGTGTATATATATATATATATATATATATTCACACACACACACACATATATACACACACATACAGCACACATGTGTGCATACCGTTATTGAGATGTGTGACTGCATGTGAACGACGTTAGAGGAATTCGTAGACAGAGGAAGAGAAGAGAATAACTGCTGCCGCTGCCACCGCCGCTGCCGCTACTGCTTCTGTAATTGATAACTGGCATAAATTCCTTGTAAGCAAACCATTATTTCATTGAATGTGACATCATGTTCAGGTTCATATGACTCAAATTGCACCATATGCTAAGATGCATCTGGCAAAAGCATTCCCCCGTTTGCTGTTGTTTGTATTATTATTATTATTATTCTTTTTTTTTTTTTT
>NW_026366450.1:0-448 GCF_001194135.2 Octopus bimaculoides | reverse complement strand
CTAACAGCACTGTCCGAGCGTGATCATTACCAGAGCAGCTGTCTGGCTTCTGTGCTAGTGGCACGTAAATAGCACCATATGAGTGTGATTGTTACCAGCATCACCTTACTGGCACTTGTGCCGGTGGCACGTTAGAAAATCATTTGAGCGAGGTCGTTGCCAGTGCCGCTGGACTGGCTCCTGTGCAGGTGGCACATAAAAAACATCATTTTGAGCATGGCCGTTGACAGTACCACATGACTGGCCCTCATGCCGGTGGCATGTAAAAGCACCCACTACATTCTCAGAGTGGTTGACGTTAGGAAGGGCATCCAGCTGTAGAAACTCTGCCAGATCAGATTGGAGCCTGGTGCAGCCATCTGGTTCACCAGTTCTCAGTCAAATTGTCCATCCGATGCTAGTATGGAAAGCGGACGTTAAACGATGATGATGATAATATATATATATA
>NW_026366449.1:0-269 GCF_001194135.2 Octopus bimaculoides | reverse complement strand
TCAATAATCCATTCCACTCAAAGCACCACGCCTGAAATTTTGGTGAGGGCTGTTAATCGATTACTTCGACGCCGATGCTCAACTGGGGCTTATTTTATCGTTCTCGGAAGATGAACGGCATGGTCGACTTTGGAGAAATTCGAACTCAGGAAGTACAGACGGACGAAATGCCGCTAAGTATTTTGCTCGGCATGCTAACGATTCTGACAGCTTACCGCCTTAAGTGGTAGTTGTAATGATGTGGCATAAAGTTGTTGTTGTTGATGTTG
>NW_026366448.1:0-229 GCF_001194135.2 Octopus bimaculoides | reverse complement strand
AGACCACGATAAGAATGCGGGTTGTGTATAGAGGTAAATTAGACTTTGCATTTTATTTCAGGTGTGTTAGTGAGATCTGAGAATTGTATTTGCACAATTATGTGCTGTGAATTCACGAGTGTATACTGTGTATTCTCTTATGTGTACACTATATATGCACTGGTGTGCATTGTGTATTGTGCATTGAATATTCAAATGTTTACATACTTTGAGAAGAATTATCCTCTTA
>NW_026366447.1:0-439 GCF_001194135.2 Octopus bimaculoides | reverse complement strand
TACATAGTATAGGCGTAAATAACGACTTTCATTAAACTGGATGAACAACATGTTAATTCTCTGAAAAGTAACATAAATACGAAATACGAGTTGCACGGTTTTTTCTACGAGGTTTTATATTTTATCGTAAACACAGCATCCTGCAGTCATGAATTATATGTAAATACAGTTGCAGTTGTTTATTTAAACAATCATTGACACCAAGTCTGCTTAGACTGCATCATCAATTCACAAGTTAAAGACTTGTGTTTATTTTTTTCCTTAATTTTTGTCGCCAATGTTTGAAGCCATTCTGGCTCCAAGTATGTCCTTGAAAGCTGACTGATCGCTACCTACTCTGGCAGAAGAATTTGATAAAATAAATCTTTAGCCTTCGTTTGTCATTTTACTCACTTTACTCTTTTACTCTTTTACTTGTTTCAGTCATTTGACTGCGGCC
>NW_026366446.1:0-392 GCF_001194135.2 Octopus bimaculoides | reverse complement strand
TTAGCGGTTCGGCAAAAGAGGCCGATAGAATAAGTCCTGGGGTCGATTTGTTCGATTTGGCTGCTGTCAAATGATTGAAACAAATAAAAGAGAATAGTCGTTTGCGAAATTCTGTTTCCATGAGATGAGAAGTAAGCAATTAGGAGTTAATGAATATATTAATCTATTAGTTAATTAATCAATTAATTATTGCAGCGGGTAACAAAGCAATTGAAAATCCCTTATCTGGGATGTTAAACTGTAATTTCATAAGGTGAGCCAATATTTACAGCTATTTTTAACACATCGAAATTGGGTTTGTAAAATTAACTATTATCATTATTATTATTATTATTATAATTTTTATCATCATCATCATCATCATTACGTTTTAGCATGAATATAATAGCATT
>NW_026366445.1:0-562 GCF_001194135.2 Octopus bimaculoides | reverse complement strand
TGTGTGTGAGTGTGTGTGTATTTTTTGTCCAATTTGTGTGAATGCGTACAGAATAGTATATCGGTCAAAGGAAGTTCAAACATAATCGGATTTTAGCGTTTTTTATTATGGTATTTTAACTGAAGAAGATATTACGTAATGGATGCATTTCTTATTACATATCACGCCAACCTGAAACGTACATATTAAATGATTTCAAGCTATCACTATTTGGTTCGACTTCCTTATTATAACTTATACGACTCGATGTTTGCACTAACTACCCGGTCTGCACTCAACTTTTTGTGGATACTCTAACAATTATTTGACTCGAGTCGAACAGTTTCATACCGTACGCCGCTTCTTAGCGTAATTCGAAATATATGTGTGTAAGTATGCGTGTGTAAGTATGTGTGTGTAGTTATGTGTGCGTATGTATACGTATATGTATATATTTCCTTTCATAAAATGTTCGACATCATCTTCACTAATCTTTTTTCCGTGTATCTCTCGAGTTTGCTATAATTGCCAATCAACTAGGAATCTGCTTTGTTTTCTTCCCCAAATTGCTATGAATAATAAT
>NW_026366444.1:971-1176 GCF_001194135.2 Octopus bimaculoides | reverse complement strand
TTTGGACAACTGCTTATGATGTGGGTGATATCTTCGGTGTTAACTCCACAGATATGCTTTTCCTGCATCTCCCTTTTGAGCATCATGTATTTGGTTGATATTTCCTATTCTTGGATTACAAACGCATGCCCTTCAAAGTGGGAGGTAGTAATCTGGCTAGAAGTCCATGACAGACTGCTTTCATGATCAATGTTACTATGTATGT
>NW_026366444.1:331-758 GCF_001194135.2 Octopus bimaculoides | reverse complement strand
ATGCATACATGCATACATACATACATGCATGCATACATACATGCATACATCATACATACATACATGCATACGCTGGTAGAATATTCATATAATATTTCCAGCACAGTATATTTTTCCTACAGAATTATAGGCACCCTCTTGTGAGAGAAGTCTAAGAGATGTCACTCTGAAATAAAACCTACACTTGACGTAGTTGCCAGTTATCTTGCAATGTTTGTCACTGAATTCCAGTAACTGATACTTAGAAAGTGGGATATGTGCTGTTCAAGCATATGTTGTCTTAATCCAATGACATGCAGATGTGTCATTTCATCTGGTTCATCTTGTATCTCTTTTAAGAGTCCTGTGGAGACAGAAGTGTGGCGAGGTGTGCAGACTTAATCTTATATGTCTGAGGCTTCACAGGTCAACTGCTAGTCTTAAGAGT
>NW_026366444.1:0-321 GCF_001194135.2 Octopus bimaculoides | reverse complement strand
CTCAGAGCACGCAGATATAATGGAGATTATCGTTGTGATGTATATTGATTGAGACGGCTATTGTCTGTCAAAATGAAGCAGTTATCATATACATATGCATGTACCTATGTACTTTTATATGTATGTGTGTATGCATGTCTATGTATTTATGTATGCATGCTTGCATGTATATATGTAAGTATGCGTGTATGAATGCATACGTATATGTATGCGTTGTATGTATATATGTATATATTTTTGCATATGTATGTATGCATATCTTTTGTTTTTTCAATCTTTTACTTGTTTCAGTCATTAGACTGTGGCCATGCTGGGGCACTG
>NW_026366443.1:0-651 GCF_001194135.2 Octopus bimaculoides | reverse complement strand
GTTGTTGTTGTTGTTGTTGTTGTTGTTGTTGTTGTTGTTGTTGTTTTTATATATCATTAAAATGGCCAGAGATTACTTTCGATTTAAATACATTTAGATTCATATTACTGGAGATATATAAAAACATTTTTTGGCCGTTATAAATGTTCTTTACATAATTGATTTATCCATTTCATTCTTAGTTCAAATTCCGCTGAGATCGACTTTGCCTTTCATCCTTTCGGGGTCGATAAATTAAGTACCAGTTGCGTACTGGGTCGATCTAATCGACTGTCCCCCTCCTCCAAAATTTCGGGCCTTGTGTCTAGAGTAGAAAAGAATTAATTTATCCATTTGAGTTTTGTTGTTCTTTTATTGTACTTATGTCTTACATTTTGAATTGTTAACGCTCACGCTTCTAAATATAGGTATTTTGAATCAGTATTGTGCAATCTGACAGTACTTTTACATGGAATTTCATCTGTCTTTTGAACCAAGGCCCTGAAGAGACTCGTATACATATACATGAATTGTTTATAAAACAAATAATGTATATAAGACGGAACAAATTGTTGGCTTTATTTGATTTTTATTTTAAAAATTGGTTATATTATATTTATAGTATATTATATTATAATGTAATAAATTGTTAGATTGTCAATTGTATTTCTC
>NW_026366442.1:0-700 GCF_001194135.2 Octopus bimaculoides | reverse complement strand
ATGATATATGAGCATATGCATGTATATATACATATATGTACATACCTACACACATACGCACACACACACACATACATGCATATATGTATGTATGTCTGTGTGAGTGGTTGTATGTGTGTGTTTGCATCTCTTTGTCTTGGCATTGCATGATAGACATTTGTAAATGAGTGTTGCTCTTATACAAGTGGTGTCATTCATTTCCAGTCTTTTTCAAAAACATGTCTCACTATGTGGAAAATATTACCTTGCATGGAACCGGCTACAGGAAGGCAATCAAGCTGTAGAAAATCTACATCAATGAAATCTGTCTTGGAAAATGAGACATTACAACAATGACGAGACAATGATGATACCAAATTTCTTTATTCATGTTTTGTTTTTCATTCTGCTTCAATTTTTGAATTGTTTTCTTTATTATTTATTTAGTTTGCATTCATTTTATTTTATATTCTAATATTCATTTACTTATATGTGTTTGCAGATCCCTGTGAAATTCACAGGCAAAGATTATCTAAAAGTACCATTACATCCTGGTTATGATTCTAGAAAAATCCAGTCAGCAGTGGATGTTTGTGTTAAACCAAAACTGAAGAGTGGCGCTATTCTTGCAGTAAACATCAATAATTCTGTAAGTTTTTTTTACCCTTTTACTCTTTACCAGACTGTGGGATTGCTGGAACACTGCTTTCAGAGGTTTTAG
>NW_026366441.1:0-209 GCF_001194135.2 Octopus bimaculoides | reverse complement strand
TGTAGTGTTGGTGAGAAGTGTGTGTGTATGTGGGTGTGTACGTGTGTGTGGATGTGCGTGTGTGTGTATATTTTTTGTGCGTGCATGTATGTGTATATTTTTTATGCGTGCATGTATGTGTATGTGTATATTTTTCGTGCGTGCGTGTGTGTTATGTACGTGAGTGAGTATTGTGTATGTGAGAGGTGTGTGTGTATATGTGTATGTGT
>NW_026366440.1:0-261 GCF_001194135.2 Octopus bimaculoides | reverse complement strand
AGCCTAGTACTTATTTTATCGGTCTTTTTTTGCCGAACCGCTAAGTTACGAGGTCGTAAACACACCGGCATCGGTTGTCAAGCGATGGTGAAACACAGACACAAATAACACACGCATAGATATATATACATATATATATTCCCTATCTCCTCCTTTTTCCACAATAATTCGAACTCGAATATTTTCTCACACCGTCTCTGATGAAGGGATGTCCATAATATCCCAGAAACAGCTGTAAGTCTATTTCATTATAAATGTCCT
>NW_026366439.1:0-384 GCF_001194135.2 Octopus bimaculoides | reverse complement strand
TGATGATGATGATGATGATGATGAAGATGATGATGAAGATGATGATGATGGAGTTGGTGGGAATGCTGATAATCTTGCTGGTGGTGGTGAATGCTATAAGGATGAAGATTATTGCGATGTTAGCGACCATGCTGCCGCGGCTGCAGTTGTTGTTGTTGTTGTTGTTGTTGCCGCTGACGATGATGACGACGACGACGACGACGACGATGACTGAAGTAGGTGCGGTTGAAGACCACAACAACAATAACTGCAACAGTTATGGTCGGAGACAAGAATAACAACAGTTGAAAACACTGAGGCTCACGAGGAGACGAACGCTGCTGGTGGTGGCGGTAAATAACAATAACAATAATAACAATAATAATAACAACAACAACAACAACA
>NW_026366437.1:3689-4069 GCF_001194135.2 Octopus bimaculoides | reverse complement strand
ATACATACATACATACATACATACATACATACATTACATGCATACATACACACACACACACACACAAGCACACACGCCCTATCACCACTTCCATTTCCACCGACACGGCCCGAGCTGTCGGACATTTCCTAATCGCTTCTGCTGTCGTCGCCTCCCGCCAGATAGAGCTGAACACTTCTGATGCGACGGTTTGACGTATCATTTCCACCCCCGAGGGGCCACTTCACGACCTGATCCTATCAATAATCGACCTATGTTCCCTTAATTGTCGCCCCCACCCCCACCCTCCTCCCTCAATCACCGCCAATGACTCTGGTACATTAGAGTAATCAGTACTCTGCACAAACTAACCGGCAATACACTACACAAGTCAGTTTACC
>NW_026366437.1:1804-2746 GCF_001194135.2 Octopus bimaculoides | reverse complement strand
AGCTTACTTACCAATCACATGGTTCCAGGTTCAGTCCTACTGCGTGGCACCTTGGGCAAGTGTCTTCTACTATAGCCTCGGGCCGACCAAAGCCTTGTGAGTGGATTTGGTAGACGGAAACTGAAAGAAGCCCGTCGTATATATGTATATTTATATATGTGTGTGTGTTTGTGTGTCTGTGTTTGTCCCCCCAACATCGCTTGACAACCGATGCTGGTGTGTTTACGTCTCCGTAACTTAGCGGTTCGGCAAAAGTGACCGATAAAATAAGTACTAGGCTTACAAAGAATAAGTCCTGGGGTAGATTTTTTCGACTAAAGGCGGTGCTCCAGCATGGCCGCAGTCAAATGACTGAAACAAGTAAGAGTAAAATAGCAAGTTACCACCACAGAAATTTCAATTAAAACTTTTTCGTGCTTGCATGCGTGTGTGTGTGTGTGTGGCGGGGGTGGGGACTCAGTACCCCAGACCTTAAGGTGACTGTTGGCTGAATCGTTCGTGAGTCGGATAAGATACTTTGAAGCATTCGTTCCATTTGTGCTCTAAGATCAAATCTCACCGAAGTCAACTTTGTTAGTCGTCATTTCGAGTTCTCTCTCTCTCTCTCTCTCTCTCTGCTTCACACTTACTCTCAGACAGAAATCAAGCATGGATAAGGATAGTCTCCTTTAGATTTAAAATGTCTAAGGCACACTTTATATCACGACGATTCCCCTACGACTTTATCACGACTTTAGGTCCCCCAACACCATATCAGCCCTTAACTTACCTAAATTCTTGCCATTGGCCTACTTGAGTTATTTTCCTTAGATAATTTTATTTATTTTTTTTTTTGAATTTTACTCTAGACACAATTTCTGTTTAACATATATGCTACCCAAATGTATTTTTTGTCATGTCCGGAAAAATAACGATTTCAAAGTCTGGTACAAGGAAAGCAAT
>NW_026366437.1:0-549 GCF_001194135.2 Octopus bimaculoides | reverse complement strand
AACACTCACAGCGCCCGGTCTGGAAATCGAAACCGCGATCCTATGACCGCGAGTCCGCTGCCCTAACCACTGGGCCATTGCGCCTCCACCGACTTTAGCAATTGCTTCTAACATAAAAATGAAACCTGGGATGTTTATCGTATAGGAGACGTTAGGTAGTGAAGTCCATGCCTTTTCTATATTACAACACTAAGATGGCACATCAGAACCTTAACACAACGACGTTCCTAACAACTGAAACAGTAATTTCTTGCACAGCTTTTTACTGACCTAATGAGATTTGCAATGACCGGTTTCCAAATTGTTTCTTTACCTTTTTAGTTATCCAATAAACATATAAGCCAATGAAGAAGAAGGCTGTATCTAGTTGCTCAACATCTAGAAATAACAGTTAAATCTCCCTCGATTCACAAACTACTGTCTTAGAGATTCAAGACACGTTGGATAATGTTCCGAATTCATTTTATTCAATAATAATTATAGTAGTGGAGGCGCAATAGCCCAGTGGTTAGGGCAGCGGACACGCGGTCATAGGATCACGGTTTCGAT
>NW_026366436.1:0-340 GCF_001194135.2 Octopus bimaculoides | reverse complement strand
AGATTCTGCGGCGTTTATATTTCTCTTCTGAACGGGACGCTGGTTCGTCGTAGGATTACTCATTTTTGCCAGCTGAGTGAAATAAAGTGTTTTGCTCAAGAATACAATACACTACTCGGTCTTAGAATCAAAGCCATAATTTTACCATCAGAAGTTCTACACCACAAAGCCATGCGCGTCCACCATATATACATCACACAAGTGAATATAAGAGGGGGTGCTGAAAAAGTTCCTGGCTTTGGGTAAAAAAAAATACTAGCGGACCAGTTAATGATGATTTTCTTCAACATAATTCCCCTCTCAGATTCACACACTTATTGCAGCGGTCCTTCAGTTTTTC
>NW_026366435.1:0-675 GCF_001194135.2 Octopus bimaculoides | reverse complement strand
CATACATATACATGGACATGGTCTGATCAATAAGTATCCTGACTGTTGCCATAGTGATAAAGCTAAAGCATGCAGAATGAAGCCATTTGGTACAGATTGACCTTAAACTTTGCTGTGCATGCACACTAAGCTTTAACATTCTAGCTCAGTTCTGCTGTTTACAGTAGTGCTTGGAAGGAAGTTGTGTAGCATGTGTACATTGCATTGACCATGACAGAGAAAGTTGAGCAGAGAATCTGCCACAAGTTTTGCCAAAAGCTTGGCGATACCTACTCCAAAGCCCATGCAAAGTTTTAAAAAAGTTTTCATCATTCTCAACACAATCAAGAAGATCTTGTGCAACTGAAACCCGAGTGTCTTTTGGGTCAGCTGAAACTACTGGAAACAACTGTAAGTAAAATTTACTGCAGTAAAGGAAGATATGTAATGACCATTATTTATACATTGTCTTGTATATCACTCTATATAAAACCAGTATAACCGGAGTGCAACCACGGATTTACAATATAGAATGGTGATAAATTATAACTTTGGACCTTGTCACAAGAATACACAGAATTCTTTACTTATATAAACAATATTGTTAGCCTGATGTACTAACAGAGAGCTTATAAAGTATTTCGTTCAGATTGATAATCCCTCACTGATAACTCTGTTTTATTTATATATATATAT
>NW_026366434.1:0-221 GCF_001194135.2 Octopus bimaculoides | reverse complement strand
CAGTTGGTGGTCTTGCAAAAGCCCAATGAATATAACAGTTGATCCTGAAAAATTTGAACATCAGGTAAGTCCTTTCGATACATGGGACCCTGACACCTCGAGATGGAGTCGTGATTTTGACGATAGTATCGCAGAACTCTGGAGAGATAAACCTAGTCCAGAGCCAACGAGTGTTTCAAGTGGATCATGTTTTTCAGATTTTGTCGCAGGACCTAATCCTT
>NW_026366433.1:0-272 GCF_001194135.2 Octopus bimaculoides | reverse complement strand
ACCATGGGCAACTGATTTCTGCTATAGCCCTGGGCTGATCAATGCCTCATAAATGAATTTGGAAGATGGAAATTGTGAAGAAGCCCATTGTGTGTGTGAATGTGTATGTGTGTATGAATGTGTGTGCATGCACATGTGTCTGAATGCATGTATGTGTACATGTGTGTGTGTTTGAATGTGTATGTGTATGTATATATGTCTTTGTATTTGAGTTATTTTTGTCCCTCACCACAGTTTGACAGCTTATGTTGGTTTGTTTACATCCCCATAGC
>NW_026366432.1:0-292 GCF_001194135.2 Octopus bimaculoides | reverse complement strand
AGACACTTACCCAAGGTGCCACGCAATGGGACTGAACCCAGAACCATGTGATTGGTAAGTAAGCTACTTAGCACACCGCCACAAGGCTCTCGAGTAAACAGCATTGTCTTACAATTTGTTTTTATTGTTCTGCGGTGATGAAAAGATACCTGTTTACCGTATGAGGCGAGCGTGTGACAGATAATTGTCCACGAGAGATGAGATGGAAGGCTCTAATTCTGCTCCGTCTCACTACTAAGTTCTAATAATGGAAGAAGAAGAAGAAGAAGAAGAAGAAGAAGAAGAAGAAGAA
>NW_026366431.1:3680-3822 GCF_001194135.2 Octopus bimaculoides | reverse complement strand
TCACTTGGCTTGCCGGGTTTTCTCAAGCACAGCATATTTCCAAAGGTCTCGGTCACTAATCATTGCTTTGGTGAGGCCCAATGTTCAAAGGCTGTGCTTCACCACCTCATCCCAGGTCTTCCTGGGCCTACCTCTTCCACAG
>NW_026366431.1:1427-2058 GCF_001194135.2 Octopus bimaculoides | reverse complement strand
AAGATTGAGAAAAGCATGTTGGTAGACAGATAAATTCCACTTATTTCTAAATAACAATTTCAAAACACTTCATTATTTAGTTCTACATTTTCCAATTAGTCACAACTCGTTAAAATTGGGAATGAAGAGAGCTAGGTGTGGGTTGACAGTGAGGCACTTCTGTTGATAAAAACCAATTCTGTGAATATAATCAAAATGTTTTTTTCTTTGATCACCTAACAACTACAGATCATTTATTGTGTGGCCTTTGAGCAAAACCTAGTGACAGTATAATAAATTAAAACTAAATAAACATATAAACATGATTATTTAGGAAATAAAAAAATATACCGGTTTATCTTTTCATTGCCAGGAAATACTTACACTGGAGGTAAAAATGTTTGTAATTTTTCTCTCAAATTTGGGTCCTTAATGAGGTCCAATGGTGTGTTATTCTTGTCATTTTTATAGTAAAAGCCGGCTCCCTGGCTGGCTAGATATCTAGCGACCACAACGCCAGAGAGCCTGTCTTCCTTTCTCAGGTCCAACTCATTGCAGTACTACAAATGATGAAATATAAAATGATAACGACATTACACAAATATTCATAACAGATGCCCCCACAACAGTTCATATAAATCTAATCATAGAT
>NW_026366431.1:0-402 GCF_001194135.2 Octopus bimaculoides | reverse complement strand
ACCACACAGACATAACCAAACATAGCAATTATGTTTTCATAATTAAACAAGAAACATCTTTGAATGATGAAGGGAAAGTAAAAGAAGTAGGAATTGGTGTCAGAGTTGAGGTTGCACAATGACACGTTATAATTAATAAATTGTTCAAACTGTTAGTCTGATAAAAGATTCCAAAAGAAGCAGTGGTAGTTGGTTACAAGAGTAGGTCTTGTTTTTTTTTCCACCAAAGTAGACATTACAACGATACACAGAAGTCTGAAGTATAGGGATCTTTATCGAAAATGGGAAACAGGGAGTTGTTTTGAATTCTGCAACAGTTGACAATAAATGCGATCGATAAATTAAGAACCGGTTAAATGTAGGGGGTCAATGTGATCGACGTACCCCCACCCGACAAACTCC
>NW_026366430.1:0-263 GCF_001194135.2 Octopus bimaculoides | reverse complement strand
GTGTGTATGTATGTATGTATGTACTACGTGTGTGTGTATGTATGTATGTACTAAATGTATGTGTGTGTGTATGTATATATGTACTACATGTGTGTGTATGTATGTATGTATGTATGTACTACGTGTGTGTATGTATGTATGTATGAATGTATGTATGTATGTATGTATGTACTTACTACGTGTATGTGTATGTATGTATGTACTACGTGTATGTGTATGTATGTATGTACTACGTGTGTGTGTATGTATGTATGTATGTATGT
>NW_026366429.1:0-254 GCF_001194135.2 Octopus bimaculoides | reverse complement strand
GTACGTATTATGTCTGTACGCATTTATGTATGTGTGTTTATATGTACGTATGCATGTATGTATGTATACATGCAGGCATGTATGTATGTGTGTATGCATTATGAATGTTTGTACATATGTATGCATGTATGTATGCATGTATACATGTCTGTACGTATTTATGTATGCATGTATTTATGCATGTACATATGTTTGTATTTATGTACGCATTATGTATGTATGTATGTATGTATGTATGTATGTATGTATGTATG
>NW_026366428.1:0-358 GCF_001194135.2 Octopus bimaculoides | reverse complement strand
ATCATCTTTGTTGTCATTATCATTATCATCATCATCATCATCATCATCATCATCGTCATCACTATAATCATCACCATCCTCATCGCCATTCTCTTCATCATCATCATCGTCCTCAACTTCATCTTCGTCCCAATCTTCATCCCAATCTTCATCACCATCACCATCATAACTGCTGTTGTCAATAGCAACTTGTCTACATACATCTAACTGCAGATCAGTTTATAGATTTCTCTTTATTGATTCTCTATTTATCTGCTTGGATGGTCATGGTGATGGTTGAAATGGTGATGATGGTTGTGATGAAAGTAGCAGTGGTATTGGTGATTGGGGTGGTGGTGGTGGTGGTGGTGGCTGGAGT
>NW_026366427.1:0-124 GCF_001194135.2 Octopus bimaculoides | reverse complement strand
TCATCATCGTCATCATCATCGTCTTCGTCGTTGTTATCGTCGTCATCATCATCATCATTATCATCATGATCATCATCGTCGTCATCATCGTCATCATCATCATCAACGTTACCATGATATTCAT
>NW_026366426.1:0-560 GCF_001194135.2 Octopus bimaculoides | reverse complement strand
TGAACGAATATGTACAAAATGTACTATGAAAATGTCCTAAAACCAGCCTTGTTTTTCCAACTAAAGAAATCGTTCGTAATGGACACACAAAATCTCCGAAAGCCAACAGTCTAAGAAAAGCAATCATTTATTACAAACGCGGTAATCCGAAACTTCCATGGAGACACCTCGAAGACGACGGCTCTCACCAAAACACAATAAATTATTACTGTAGTAGTAGTAGTAGTAACAACGACAACAACAACAGCAGCTCAATACTTTAGCAAAAAATATTAAAAGCAATAAGAGAGGTAATAAACGTCACTTTAAAGTTATTTATGGAAAATCTTTAGCAGAAATACAAGTTGTTGGTGTCGTAGAAAAACAAACAAATAATATTGACCATAATTTTTGCCCTAATGATGGAATTAGCGAGTATTAAAAGATTAAAGAATGCAAGTCATTGTTGACGTCGGTGAGTGTAGTATTGGGTAGTAGGTGGTAGTTGGTGGTAGTGCTGGTGGTGGTAGTGCTGGTGGTGGTAGTGCTGGTGGTCGTGGTGGTGGTGGTGTAGGGTGTGA
>NW_026366424.1:0-470 GCF_001194135.2 Octopus bimaculoides | reverse complement strand
TGTATGTATGTATATATATATATATATATACATATACAGAGATACATATAGACACACGTGTATATAGGTTGATAGATGGACTGATTGAAAGTTAGTTAAATCGGTAGATGCATACATGCATATCATAAGTATATGCTGAAATCCCCATCAAATTCCCATCCTATAAACATATATATATTTATTACACACACACACACATATATATATGTATGTATGTATATACACATAAAAGTATATATACATATGTATATGTACTAATAGATAGATATTGCTATAACTATATGTATGTATCTGCAATGTCATGAATGCGTGTACTTGTATGTTTCTGGTGTGCCTATATGTATATAAGGGTATTCGTTTGTGTGTATGTTCTGTCATCGCCTTGTGTGTTATTTTTTTGTTTTTTTGTTTTTTTGTTTTTTGGGGTTTTTTTTGTTTATTTCTTCGACAAAATAAGAATTTATAATGAT
>NW_026366423.1:0-248 GCF_001194135.2 Octopus bimaculoides | reverse complement strand
ATATATATAGATAGATAGATAGATAGATAGATAGATACATATACATACATTTATACATATATACATACATACGTGCATACATACGTACATACATACATACATACATACATACATACATACATACATACATACATACATATATATTAGCTTAAACGTAATGAATGACACTTGGGAAACAAATGTAAATCCAGATACCTGTATTAGCATAAAACATTCATACTTTATACATCCCCTTTCCCAGGACACTG
>NW_026366422.1:0-314 GCF_001194135.2 Octopus bimaculoides | reverse complement strand
GATCTAACTCGTCTATAGTACTCTTTCTTTATTTTTTTTTCATTTGTGTACGTTTTATCCTATCTAGTTCATTGACTTCTAAATACTTGTATGGTTGGCTTTCGTCTAGTTCTCTTATTTCATTGGCTTTATCTAGTGTTATATTGCTACTTTTAACTAATTTTCCTCTTTTCAGGGTTGCTTTGGCACATTTTTCTAATCCGAATTTCATATCTATTTCCTTGGTAAAGCCGAGTACTGTCTGTAGTAATGTTTCTAGCTCTCAGTCGTTTTTAGCATATAATTTTAGGTCATCCATATATAGAAGGTGGCTG
>NW_026366421.1:0-476 GCF_001194135.2 Octopus bimaculoides | reverse complement strand
TACACACACAAACACATACACGTGCACAATCACACACATTTACACATATATACATACAGATACGCGCGCGCGCGCATATGTACATATGTATGTATGCATGTAGCTGCGTACATGATTCTGTGTGTGTGTGTATGTACGTGTGTGTGTATGCGTGTGTATGAGCATCAGAGTTCACACTATGTAATACAAGTAGTATATCTTATGATCCCTTAAGAGAGCCAAGAATATTATAAATAAGAAACACCCATCCACGCACACACACACACACACACACACACACACACACATATGTATGTATATATATATCTATGTCTATATCTGTATAGATGCATACATAAACAGACACACAGACACACACACGAACATATATATATATATAACACGAATATTTGCATATTTATTTCTATAGATTTTTACATCATGCATACATACGAATGCATGTATGTATGTATGTATGTATGTATGTATGTATGTAT
>NW_026366420.1:0-399 GCF_001194135.2 Octopus bimaculoides | reverse complement strand
TATATATATATTTATATATATATATTTATATATACGCACACACGCATGTATACATATACATACACACACATACATAAACATAATTGAATGTGTGCGCGTGTGTACCTGGGTATGTATGTATGTATATATGTATTTATGTATGTATCTATCTATGTGTATACACGTAAACATATATGTAATTCATTCGGAAATCTAATTACAAATTCTATATCTGAACGTATTTATGTTTTGGTGATATACATATACACACACAAATATCTGTGTGTCTGTTTGTGTGCCTGTACGATAGTGTGTGTTTGCATCTATATATCATACACAGACATGCATACCCACATACATCAATCACATATATGTATATATGTATGTATGTATGTATGTATGTATGTATGTATGCACGTA
>NW_026366419.1:0-402 GCF_001194135.2 Octopus bimaculoides | reverse complement strand
ATACATATGTGTATATACACTTATATGTATATATATGTATATATATATATATATGTGTATATATGCGAGTAAAAATAAGTACAGAAAAGGTGGGTTTTTTTGTATGATTGTGTATAGAGGAATATATTATTTTGTTTAAAATATATACACAGACTGTGTATATATGTGTATATATATGTTTATATATGTATATATATATGTATTTATATATATTTATATATATGTGTATATATATATGTGTATATATATGTATATATATGTGCGTATATATATATGTAATATGTACATATGTGTGTGTATATATATGTATATATACATGTATATGGAGATATATGTATATATATACATATGGGGAGATATATGTATATATATACATATGGGGATATATATATAGATATATAT
>NW_026366418.1:0-356 GCF_001194135.2 Octopus bimaculoides | reverse complement strand
TAGATAGATAGATAGATAGATAGATAGATAGATAGATACTTGAGTGAGTAAGAAGACAGATTAGTATATTGGTGAAAGTTTTGTTAGTGAGTAATGCTTAAATATTCTGCCAAATTTCGTTTCTCATATAAAATATTGTATTTATATTATAGCAAAATTATATTATATCCCAGTATATCTGTATTGTATGTTATTGCAATGTTTTCCAAATGATATATTGTCCTAATAATCCATTTGTACTTAATTGTTTTATATTTTCCTATCGTAATTATATCGGTTTATATTGGTGACACTCTTGGATATTGTTTTGGTAACACTGCGTGGTGTGGTCTCTTGTATTCCTGTGGCAGTTGCGT
>NW_026366417.1:0-260 GCF_001194135.2 Octopus bimaculoides | reverse complement strand
ACACACACATATATATATATATGCATATACTTCTATTCTTTTATTCGTTTCAGTCATTTGACTGTGGCTATGCTGGAGCATAGCTTTTAGTCAAACAATTCGGCTCCAGGACTTATTGTTTGCAATCCTAGTACTTATTCTAACAGTATTTTTTGCCCGCTAAGTTACGGGGACGTAAACAAAACAACATGAGTTGTGATGCGATGGCGGGGCGACAAACAGACGCACAAATCCATCCATCCATCCATCCATCCATCCAT
>NW_026366416.1:1232-1741 GCF_001194135.2 Octopus bimaculoides | reverse complement strand
TATATATATGTATGTATATACACACAATTGAAGGGTGTATCAAAAGGCATGAGAAATTACCAAAAGGTATGAGAGCAGTCAATCAGTTCCACACCCAACTCGTATCTGACAAGGTTATTCAATCTTCATTATCATCATCATAGTTTAACATTCGCCCTCCATGCTGGCATAGGTTGGACGGTTTCACAGGAATTAGCCAGAAAGGATCCTGCACAAGACTTCTGTGTCTGTTTTGGAACAGTTTTTTTTACAGCTGGATGTCCTTCCTAACACCGACCACCCAACAGAGTGGACAGAATGCTTTTTGCATGGTACAAGCACAGGCAAGGTCATATCTGCAGATAAATTAGTATGCAGAATCCACACACCAAATATATATAACACAAAAAAACAGTCTGTAATTTTTCACAATCAGTATTTTGCTGAGCATTGTATTTGAATGAGAATTTATTTACATTATTGATGGCTTGCAGATCTCATGAAATTCATGTACATTATATAAAGCATTA
>NW_026366416.1:0-1222 GCF_001194135.2 Octopus bimaculoides | reverse complement strand
AAGTTTGTGTTAGAAGCAACTCAGCAATAATGTAAATGTTATCAATATTCCATAATGTATGTTTGTTGTTAAATGCTACAAAACTGCAGTATTTCGTCAAAGGGAAGTCCTTTTAAAGGTGTATACTGTTAAAAAAAGAAAACGCTGCATACTTCAAAGCTGGATGAAACAAAATCACACTGGAAGTGAACAAGAGTGACGAATCCCAATATTTCATGGTTGTTATTACACTTTGAGATATGCAGTGTTTTACAACACTATACATCTTTGAAGGGATTACCTTTGGGCAACATATCATGACTTTGTAGTATTGAACAACTCACATACATTAAATATGTGATATTGATAATTTTTACATTATTGAACAGCTTCTAAAACAAACTTTGAGTTCTGTTTTCCTTGCTGCAATGCTTTTACACACCAGCAAATAGATTCTACACTATTTGCATATATAATTCTTGCTGGTTTAACAATTTGTTCCAAAGCTGGTGGAGTATGCAGCACTGATGAGCAGAAAAACAGTTATATATCTGTATTTGCCACTCTTGTTCACTTTCAGAGACAATTTCATCTCACCCAACATTGAAACATGCAGTATTTTTTAACTTTGTACATCCTTAAAGGAATTTTCTTTGGACAAAATACTGCAGTTTTGTGGGGTTTAACAACATACATACATTAAATATGTGATATTAATAATATATATATGGCTAGCAAGTACACAGCATTTCGTTCTGCAACCATAATATTCTGCCAAGTATATTCAAGGTTTTGTGGTATGACATCAGTGTCTGCGGAGGCTGACTGAAAGGGCGAGTTGACCGGAAGGGGAAAAAGGGCAGAGGGAGCCTCGATCGGGATTCGTGCCCTTTTCGAACGGGGTTGTGGTCAGGACAAGACGTGTTAAGCGACGGTCTAGGTTTGGGAGAAGCAGCTGCTATTCCTGGTGTACTTTGGGTCGGGGCAAGCTTCAAGGATTGGATACCGCAAGACAGACTCGCAGTCGAGGAAAGGAAAACTGAGGTAAGGCGATTACATCTACTCGTACGCACACACCACAAGCTATTTCGGCCCCACGTGTAGAAATTCGCCGCAATGGCAGCCACCAAGATTAGGATCGCCAGCAATGTTATCAGGCCTTTTAATGGCGAAGGAGATGTGATGGCTTGGACACGAAAAATTAGGCTCGTTGCCAAGCTGCAAGGAATAAGTGATGTGGCGA
>NW_026366415.1:0-498 GCF_001194135.2 Octopus bimaculoides | reverse complement strand
TTTTTTGGGGGGGGGGTTCTCTTTGTTTTGTTAAATAGACATTCATACATGCACCAAGCCGAATGCGTAGAAATCAAATGAATCATCCGAAAGGGATAACAATCGTGTGTAGAGAGAAAGCACGGAAAAGATCAAGAATGTAACAAATGTATTACGTCTCAATGTTAGATATGTACACAGAAATGAACGCACAGCAACAATAACAGCAAAAACAATTTTTTTGTCAATAACACATGCATGCGCAGAAACATACACAGGGAGGCATACTACATGTCTGTATGTATCTATGTGACTGCGTATGTTTATTTATACACACACATGCACACATGCACACACACATACATGCACATACACAAATATATACATACATACATATGTGTGTGTGCGTGTGAGTGTATGTAAGTATATATATATATGTGTGCGTATATATACATATATATATATGTACATATATATGTATGTATATATATATGTATACATATATGTATATATATATAT
>NW_026366414.1:0-212 GCF_001194135.2 Octopus bimaculoides | reverse complement strand
TGTATGTATGTATGTATGTATGTATGTATGTACTTCAAAATTTCTCAGTTACTTAAGCGATTATTTCACACTGTGAAGCATTAAAATTTATCTGGAACGTAAACTGATACCAGAAGATGTTTTTTATTTCTTTATTACCCACAAGAGGCTAAACATAGAGGGGAGGGGACAAACAAGGACAGACAAAGGGATTAAGTCGATTACATCAACTC
>NW_026366413.1:0-311 GCF_001194135.2 Octopus bimaculoides | reverse complement strand
ATATATATATATATATGCCAACGTACTTCTTCATGTGTGCGTTACGCCCATTCAAGTGCGTAGTTGAAAAGAAAATTCAAAATTTCAGAAATTTAATTTTGAAGACGTAAAAAAAAAAAATTTCTTTTTAAATTCAAAAAGTAATGCATACCAAACGTCGCACACTGAATTTATGCATTAATAAACAGAACAAGGTTAGTGAGATCATGTGAATAGCAACCAGTTTGTGTGACTCTGAGTTCATGCTTTTGTAGAACAAAGCAGACAAGAGTGATTATTCTCCTTTATTTCATTTTTGCACAAGTGAAACT
>NW_026366412.1:0-222 GCF_001194135.2 Octopus bimaculoides | reverse complement strand
TATATATATATATATATATATATATATATATATGCATATTATATTATACATACACATACTCACACACACACACACACATATATATATATATACATATATATATATATATCCTAGGAACGAAAAGGTAAGACAGAGAAACAATGTCAAATCTTAACCTAGAGTTTCATAGTTTTAAACTTTATTATAGAATAGAATTGGATGGATAGATACTAAAAGTTGTGT
>NW_026366411.1:0-312 GCF_001194135.2 Octopus bimaculoides | reverse complement strand
TCATTTAATATCTTACTAATTAATATAAGCATCATTTTCCTATACATATAACACTGCTTTAATATCAATCACAACACAACTACCGTATGTATATTACGTACTAAGGGGTGTATACAAATGCGTGTATGCGTCCATGTGTATACATATATATGTGTGTGTGTGTGTATATATGTGTATGTATGTTTGTGTATATATATATATGTGTGCACATTCATGTATATGTATGAAATTATGTATGTGTAGGTGTGTGTATATATATGTATATGTGTGTATATAGATAGATGTGTGTGTATATATATATATATATATATA
>NW_026366410.1:0-405 GCF_001194135.2 Octopus bimaculoides | reverse complement strand
TATATATACATATATTAGGAATATTGTACAATCAATATTTTCCAACTGTTAAATAACCACGCCTTGAAAGAAACTGCAGTGGTTCTGGTACCGGCTCTATAGTCATGCAATCAATACAGTCAAGTCCAGTAGACTTTTGCATATATTCTATCGATTCTGAGGATATCAACTGCGAAGTCAATCGCCAAGAGATCGATAAGTAGATTTTTTTTTTCTGGATAAGTTCTGAATTCAGGCAGGAAAGAGTAAATATTGCGAAGTATATTGGGAGAGATCTCCCACCATTTGATACTAACTCAGCTTTCTGTCGTATATATTTTGTGTGTATGCGCGTGTGTGCGTGTGTGTACGAGTGTGTGCTTATGTGCATGCATCTATCTATCTGTCTCTCTCTCTCTCTCTCTC
>NW_026366409.1:0-408 GCF_001194135.2 Octopus bimaculoides | reverse complement strand
CAGGCTGTTCCGTTTATCGGATCAACTGGAACCCTCGACGTCGTAAGCGAAGGAGTGCCAACAATAACAATAACAATGTTGTTCCAATAGATAAATAAAAAAATGAACATACAGTTTATTTATAAATATAAATATGAAATGGAAAACAAAAGAATAAATTGAAGAATTATAAATTCAATCCATTTTGAATATTTTATGCAAACAAAAGTCTCATCTCATTAATTACAGCTGTTTCCACTTCATTAATAGAACGAAGTTTTTCTAGAATAAACATATAAGTTTAAATATGTAACGATGCTTCATCAGACACATCTGCTTAAATATTCAAATTGAATTGAATTTATAATTCTTCAATTTATTCTTTTGTTTTCCATTTTTATGCATATATATATGTGTGTGTGTGTGTGT
>NW_026366408.1:276-390 GCF_001194135.2 Octopus bimaculoides | reverse complement strand
ATATATATATATGTATATATATATGTATGTATATATGTATATATGTATGTGTGTATATGTATACGTATATATATATGTATGTATATATATGTATATATATGTATGTATATATAT
>NW_026366408.1:123-266 GCF_001194135.2 Octopus bimaculoides | reverse complement strand
ATGTATGTATATATATGTATGTATATATATGTATATATGTATATGTATATTTATATGTATGTGTGTATATATATATATTTATGTATATATGTATATATGTATGTATAAATGTATGTATATATGTATATATATATGTATGTATA
>NW_026366408.1:0-113 GCF_001194135.2 Octopus bimaculoides | reverse complement strand
ATATGTATGTATAAATGTATGTATATATGTATATATATATGTATGTATATTTATGCATATATTTATGTATATATATATGTATGCATATATATATGTATGTATATATATATATG
>NW_026366407.1:0-262 GCF_001194135.2 Octopus bimaculoides | reverse complement strand
CCATCAGTTTGATAAAGAGAAAAGAGCAACAGGACCACTTATGGTTCTCCATATACATATAGATTTATCGCTCGACTCCGTTACCTATTTTTACCTATTGCACAAACAGATCGCCTGCTGATCCATCACAGCAAATGAGATTAGAATAAATATATTTTTAACGTCACTGTTTTATCTCCACAAGATAATTCTTTTAATTACTTAGGCCAGCAGGATACATACTAATGCACATATTATGTAGATTACGAAAATTGAGTATCAA
>NW_026366406.1:0-700 GCF_001194135.2 Octopus bimaculoides | reverse complement strand
TAGTGTTTCGTTAAGAAAATACTGGCGCCCCCGTTTTAAAATAGATCCGCTACTGTTGTTTTGTCCCGAGTCGGTCCTAGTCGAGCAAACTTATGCATAAAAACATGAATTCCAACCGTGGCCAGCTCGTCTTATTTTCCAAGAATAGTATATCCCACATTACATTAGTCAATGTTTTCTTTTTTTTTTCAGACGGTAAATTATGGCTTGAGGGAGATTTGACTGCTGTTTCTAGCAAGACAAGCAACCACACCCTCTACCATTAATTCGGTAAAATACCAGTAATATACGATATTTTGTCGGTTCCCTTCCCATTTACTTTTTTATCTTAATTTTTTAAAAATATGTTTCAGTTTTGTTTGCTTTCCTGTTGTTGCTACTGTTGTTGTTGCTACTGTTGTTGTTGCTACTGTTGTTGTTGCTACTGTTGTTGTTGCTGTCTTGGTTTATTTCAATAACCAATTAAAAAAAGAAAAAAACTAGCTAAGGAGGGAGGCCACAAATATTAGCTAGGATAAACACGTGAGGAAGGAAGAAATGGGCGGATTTAAGAAGGGTGTGGTCGTGCAAGAATCTGTGCAGAAATTTGAATCAGTTTTTGAAGCAACTAAATCTGTTTGCATTTGGACCGTTCTGCATAAGTTTGTGGTTTGAGATGAGAACTAGTGCAGGAGAGGGAGGGAGAGAGAGGGAGGGAAAG
>NW_026366405.1:0-571 GCF_001194135.2 Octopus bimaculoides | reverse complement strand
TTTGCTTTTTCTGAAGTTGTTTCTCATTTTTAGTCAAAGTACCTTGGTTGATGTTGGTGGCATTTCTGATATTTCCTCAGTTCGGTTGCAATTTCTTCTGTCTAGATGTTCTACAAGTAGTTTCCTATTTTGTTACAGTTCAGTTATTCTGATCATGGTTTAGAGGTTTCACATCTTTCTTATTTTTCTAAAATAACGATAAACACAAGTTTATATTAAACTTCCTACACTTGCGTTTCGCCATTATTGTTGTTTGGAACCGTGCGATAGAAGTTCCAAATATATATAGGTGCTCGGCCATTACGAACCATCCCTTAGGAACTGATGTGGTTGTGCACAAACATAATGGTGAAATGCACATGGGAATTTTAATATAAACTTGGGTTTATAGGTATTTTAATATAAACTACTGAATATAGTAGTTAACTGAAAACTATACAGAGAACAGACTGGATTAGGAAAAGCTACATGGAGCCCTCAGCATAACAGCAGGTGTCGTATTCCTACTTGTATCCATAATTTCTACCGAAATATATATATATATAAACATATATGTATATATATATATATA
>NW_026366404.1:0-581 GCF_001194135.2 Octopus bimaculoides | reverse complement strand
CATACACACATACATACATAGCTGCACATCCAGAGCAAACGATGATTTATATGTAAATATCCACAAGAGACTTTTAAGAAGACATCCTCTCCCTAAGTGGCATTTTTCTGCGGAGCAGTTCTTGCAGTCCAAACAACCAAAATTACTTAAATCTCTTTGCCTCACTTGTTTTCGCAGCGGCTGCAAAATTGAAGAAAAGCGCTAATGTATTATATAGCCAGAAGTTATATACGTATATGTATACATGCACATATATATATACATATATATATATATATATGTATGTGTGTGTGTGTGTGTGTGTGTATATATATATTTATAGATATTTATATATGTATTTATATGTATGTATAGGTACAGATAGACACACACACACATATATATACGAGTATTTGTATACCTGTATATATATATTAATATATGTGTGTATGTGTATATATCTGTGTGTAATCTTGGTTGTTCAAAAATTTCTCAAACTTACATTATAATATACATAAGATGGTTGTAAACATATCCATAAATATATGTATGCATATACATACATATATGCATGCATGTATATATATAAATATGTATATATA
>NW_026366403.1:0-343 GCF_001194135.2 Octopus bimaculoides | reverse complement strand
CGTTCCTTCTTTCGTCTGTTCGGTCGAATGTAACTTCTTTCGTTCGATCGATCGTTCGTTCTGTCGGTCGTTCGTTCGTTCGTACGTATTTACGTACGTATGTACGTTCGTTCGTTCTTTATTTCGATCTTTCGTTCGTTTGTTCTTTCTTTCGTTCGTACGCACGTACGTTCGTTCGATCTTTCGTTCGTTCGCTCGCTCGTTCGTTCATTCGTACGTACGTACGTAATTACGTTCGTTCGTACTTACGTACATTCGATGGAACAAAAGGGCGAACGAAAGTACGTACGCATGTACGATCGAACGAACGAACGATCGAACGAACGAACAAAAGAAAGAACTT
>NW_026366402.1:0-219 GCF_001194135.2 Octopus bimaculoides | reverse complement strand
GAATTTAAAACTTGGAATGTGGAAAATACGTAGAAAAGGTCGAATACTTACAGACGCGTAACATTCGGCGGAATAGATTGTGGGACCGAAGTCAGTCCCCGAGATGAACAATCTATTTTTTCTTGAGAATATGTACAGCTACATATGCTGCAAACGTCTGACGCAGCATGTGACTCCAAACATAATCTCATAAAGAGAACCAACACAAAAGTCAATTTG
>NW_026366401.1:0-207 GCF_001194135.2 Octopus bimaculoides | reverse complement strand
ATATATATCTTTATGAAAACACTCACACAAATACAAAGGTACGTATATATGTATATACATCATATGTATGCCTGTTCGACTTTTCAATGATGATATGATATTTTTTAAATGTAAAAATAGAAATGATAAATAAATATATAAATGCTCCACCATCACTACTAACACCACGAACACCACCGGCAAAATAATCTCATCTAAAGAAAAACA
>NW_026366400.1:0-223 GCF_001194135.2 Octopus bimaculoides | reverse complement strand
ATGTCTGGTCAGATGATTGCATTGAATCATTGCATCCCACAGCATTTTGCAATTCTCATTCTCGATGACTCTTTCTGGGGTTTGCTCATATCACTTCTTTGTTCTTTGTAGGCCATGATTTCCACAGAGCTCCCAATAGATAATTCTTGCCACATTGTCACGTCGTCTTTTATATCCGCGTTGTGCCAATTTCAAGCATTCGCAAATGATGTGCCAAACCATC
>NW_026366399.1:0-267 GCF_001194135.2 Octopus bimaculoides | reverse complement strand
TCTTTTTTGTGTATGTGCGTATGTTTGTGTCTACGTGTGTGCTTTTGATGTTTCCTATTGCATGTGTGTGTGTGAGTGTATGTGTGTTTGTGTGTTTGTTTTTTTATGAAAGAAAACAACAAAAAGCACACACAGACACGCATACACACATGCACTCACATACACATGAAATAGAAAGCATCACAAACACACAGAAAGATACACAGATGCACAAAAAGAAAACATCACAAAAACACACATAGATACACACGTGCACAAAAAAGAAAC
>NW_026366398.1:0-214 GCF_001194135.2 Octopus bimaculoides | reverse complement strand
CTGACACTCCTGTTGTCTCATTTCATTTAACACAGACGTATGTGTGTGTGTGTGTGTGTGTGTGTAATATAATATTATATATATATATATATATTCAGTATTAATTACAGGTGTAATTGTTTTATTCTGAAATCTTTCAACAATAATGTTTGTAGTGTTTTATAGACACATACATTTGTGTGAGTGTGTGTGTGTGTGTGTGTGTGTGTGTGTG
>NW_026366397.1:0-296 GCF_001194135.2 Octopus bimaculoides | reverse complement strand
CACCACCACCACCACCGTCACCACTTCAACAACAACAACAGCAACAACTCGCACCACAACTGCCACAACCGCCAACTCCTCCCAACCTCCCAATCACCACCACCACCAACAACAACAACAACATCAATACCAACCGGCAATCAGTACCGCCACTAACATCGTCATTTAGCGCCATTAAATATGAATACATTATCGAGACCCGGCTTTATTCGGTTATGTCTTTGACAGTCAAAGACACGAGCAAGATGTTTTAATTGGAATGATTTCAGGGAGCAGGAAGGATGTGAAGGGGGGGG
>NW_026366396.1:0-646 GCF_001194135.2 Octopus bimaculoides | reverse complement strand
ACACACACACACACACACACATATAGTTTCCATCTACTAAATCCATTCACAAGGCTGTGACCAGCCTGAGGCTATAGTAAAAGGCACTTGCCCAAAGTGCCGCTCAATAGGACTGAACCCAAGATCACATGATTGGGAAGCAAGCTTTTTAATCATGCCTGTACCATCATTATCATATCCATTCCTCACCATCACTATCATCATATAACTATTCATTATTTACCACCATTATCATCCCATCTTTTCCTTATTATCATATCCATCTATTTCTTACCATCATCTTCATATCCATTCGTACATTACCATTATCATATCTGTTCATTCTTTATTATCATATCTACCCATTTCTTACTATTGTTATCATACCTATCTATTTTGTTTTTTACCACCTCCATCTTCATCATCATAATCATCATCATCATTATCATCATCTCTATCCATTCCATAACCAGAGTGTCAGCTATTCTGGAAATCCCAGCCTTCTTCTCCCTCACATCTTTTCATCCCTCTTTAACGGTAACAAGATCTGTCTACATTTAATTGTATTTGCCAATACACAAACACCTGGTTTAAAAAAGAGAAAAAAAACAAAAAACAAAAAAAAACAGTAATAATATTTGTGTATAATTGTTAACATAGAGGTGCA
>NW_026366395.1:0-753 GCF_001194135.2 Octopus bimaculoides | reverse complement strand
GGTATAATTATAAACAGGGCAAATTTTAGCCATTTCTCCACAGACTGAAAGAAAAGGATGAACAACCTTAATCGATTTTCGAACTTTATTGTGTTCTCATCAGAGGCGTCTACAGCATTCTGACAGAGAAACAACCAACCAAACTGTTTATATACTCAACAAATGCAGCACTTACTCTATATGAAGGAATCCCTAATTTGCATACCGAAAGTGTTTAACACTCTATAAATACCAGAGGCCTGTCAACGGGAATTTTAGACCACACTATCAAAGTTTGATATAATATACACGAGTCTGTCTGTCTGTATGTATGTATGTATGTATGTATGTAGGTAGGTAGGTAGGTAGGTAGGTAGGTATGCATGTATATCAAAGGTGTCAAATAATTATCTAACGCTTTTGACAGTCACTATTTTCTATACAAGTAACTACAAACCAGTAACAACAGCAACAACAATAAAACAACAATAACAACAACAACAACAATGACAATAACAAAAGAAACAACAATAACAACAACAATACAGCAAAAAACGATCTATGATCAAAATTCTTTTGATATCTCCCAATGGTCTTCTGATAATAGTACAACGATATATCTCTGCGCTATCAAAAGTGGATTTGGCAGCAGGTGAAAGGAAGAAAGAAAAAAGTGGCGAAATATTAGTTTCAGCAAATAGTTTTAATACTAATTTTTTTATGGATACATGTATGTATGTGTGTGTGTGTGTGTGTGTGTGTGTGTGTGTGTGT
>NW_026366394.1:0-263 GCF_001194135.2 Octopus bimaculoides | reverse complement strand
GTTTGTGTCGCTGTGTATATTTATATACCTAAATCTGTATTGTTTGTGTGTGTGTCTGACTCTATATTGTGTGTAACTGAGTCTGTATCTGTTGTGTATGACGGTCAATAGCATTTGTGTGTATCTAAGTCTGTATTGTGTATGTCTGGATCGATATCATATGTATGCCTGAGTCCACATAGCACATTATTTTTGTTTTATTTTATAGTACACGTATCTGTGAGTTTACACAGTGTCTGAATGTTAATATTGTTTGTATTAAT
>NW_026366393.1:0-218 GCF_001194135.2 Octopus bimaculoides | reverse complement strand
ATCTGTCTGTCTGTCTGTCTGTCTGTCTGTCTGTCTGTCTTTCTGTCTATATATGTGTGTGCATGCGTTTATACACACATATATACACATATATTCATACATACGTACATGCATACATATATACATACAAATAGATACATATATACATGCATGCATACAGACATACACACATACATACATACATGCATAATACATACATACATATATACATACATACA
>NW_026366392.1:0-221 GCF_001194135.2 Octopus bimaculoides | reverse complement strand
ATGTATGTATGTATGTATGTATGTATGTACGTATGTATGTATGTGTATATCTATTTATTCATCTATCGATCTATATCTGTCTGTCTGTTTGTGTGTGTGCCTGTATATATGTCTGTATGTATACGTAGGTATCAGTTTGCGAAGATGTGTGTATTATATAACACAGATCGAATGAAGATGACTAATATAGATGACTTAATATGTAAGCAAAACATCTCTCA
>NW_026366391.1:0-256 GCF_001194135.2 Octopus bimaculoides | reverse complement strand
ATGTATGCATGTATGTATGCATGAATGTATGTATGTATGTATGTATGCATATATGTATGTATGCATGTATGTATAGATGCTTGTATGTATGCATGTATGTATCTATTGAAGGGTATGCATGTATGTGTGTGCATATGTGTATGCATGTATGTGTGTGCATATGTGTATGCATGCATTTATGTATGTATGCATTTATGTATGTATGCATGTATGTATGTATTCATGAATGTATGTATGTATGTATGTATGTATGTAT
>NW_026366390.1:0-633 GCF_001194135.2 Octopus bimaculoides | reverse complement strand
TGGAAGATCTGTAGAGCTCGACGAGGACATCCTGCAAACCCTGGTGGAACGAAATCCTATCGTAACTGTAGAGGAATTAGCAGAGAAGCTTGGATTTGGTCATTCAACCAGTCATTCAATTCAGCGCTAGAAGAAAAGCGACCATCTTAGGTTTCAAGACGAAAGGTGTTCTTCCATCAGGACGGCCAGGATGACATTCCAAAGGTTGGAGTAGTTTGAATGGGAAATAATGCCCCATCCACCATATTCTGCATCTGATTATCATTTATTCCTCTGTCTATTTCAGGGTATATTTTAGATTAAAAGAGAACTTTGTTTATCTTAATATTGTGTCTATTTAACATACATTAAATAGACACAATATTTAGCATATACGCATACATACTCGCAACTACTCATACACACAAGCATACGCACATATTGGCACATATATATACACACACATACACACACACACATTTGCCAACAGATGAATATACACATGAAAATGCGTATATATTCATGCACATAGATATTTATATGCACTCATACTCGCTCACAGTAAGATCAGTGCAACTATATACACATACCCGCACACATGTTTTCATTATCCCTGACAAATATACATATATATGTGCATATATATATATATAT
>NW_026366389.1:0-651 GCF_001194135.2 Octopus bimaculoides | reverse complement strand
ATTTTGGATTTTGTCCCTAATATTATTATTATTATATATATATATATAATTGCACATTTTAGTAGGCGTTTGTGTAAAATTTAATATTTCATATATTCATTTCACTAATCTTGGATCCCCTTGATAATGTCGTGTTAACATATTTTTTCGCAAATATTAATATTAATGATATTTTATATTTGTGTGTGCATGGTGTGTGTGTCTATATGTGTGTGTGCATGTGTGTGTATGTGTGTGTGTGTCTATATGTGTATGTGTGTGTCTATCGGATTTATAAACTGAGATCTATAATAACGATATAATTTTCTCTATATTTATTTTTTGTTCAGTTCTATATTTAAGAGATGAGGAATTATTTACATTATTTACATTTGACAAATATTTTTCCGCATCTTGTTTGTTGTTAACACAATGTTTCGGCCGATATACCTTCGAGCCTTCATCAGGTGTCTTGAGGGAATTCTGAACCTGGGTTCTCATTCCTAAGGTGTTTTTCGATGTTATTATTATTATTGTTATTATTATTATTATTATTATTATTATTATTATTATTATTATTATTATTATGTTTTACTTTTGCTTTGTATTTGTACAAGTTGGTTCCAAGTCTCACCCAGAGACTTCAAGAGACAACAAGTTAGAAGTTCATGT
>NW_026366388.1:0-240 GCF_001194135.2 Octopus bimaculoides | reverse complement strand
GTGAATGTGTGTTGTTTTTGTTTCCATTTACATCTTACACACATCATTAATTATGTCGTAATATATTAGATTACACTGCCTGGCACTATAATCTTTATAATTATATTCTTATTGTAATATTCTTTCTGTTTAGGCGTGTGTTGGTCGAGAGTTGTTCTTTCTTTTGAGGGAGTGATGAGTTTGGCTTCTGTTCCTAATATGTGTACGGACTCGGTGACCTGTCTTAACGTTGGATTGTTT
>NW_026366387.1:0-267 GCF_001194135.2 Octopus bimaculoides | reverse complement strand
AAGGCCAGCTGCTTTACAGAGTGTCCTGGATGGGTTTTGTAGTGGCACTGGCACTGGGGAGGTCACCCAGGTCCTACAAGACAAGATTCCTCAACCGAGTGGAATATAGCAATGAGGGATATGAAAATATGATGGGGAGGCAGGAGTGAGGGTCTTGCTGAAGAGGTGGATACATGGCTTCCCCGTCTGGAAAGAGAGAGGCAGGATGTGAGGTTAAGGTACAAGGTGAATAGGAAAGGGAGAATAGGGTAAAGGGACAGAAACGTG
>NW_026366386.1:0-303 GCF_001194135.2 Octopus bimaculoides | reverse complement strand
TTTTTTTTTGGCACAAGGTCAACAATCACGGAGCAGGGGCTAAGTCGATTACAGCGAGCTCAGTGTTCAAAAGGCGCTTGTTTCATCGACCCAGAAAGGATGAAAAGCAAAGTTGACATCGGCGGAATTTGAACTCAGACGAAATGCCGCCAAGCATTTCCTCGGCATGCTAACGATTCGAGTAACTCACCATCTTGAGTGGTGGTATTATTAAACCAAGTGATGACGCGGCGAGCTAGCAGAATCGTTAGCTCGCCGGACGAAATGCTTAGTGGTATTTCGTCTGCCGTTACGTTCTGAGTT
>NW_026366384.1:0-404 GCF_001194135.2 Octopus bimaculoides | reverse complement strand
GAGAGAGAGAGAGAAAGAGAGAGAGAGAGAAAGAGAGAGAGAGATAGAGACAGAGAGAGAGAGATTTAGAAATGCATGTAGATCTAAAGATGTAGAGAAAATAGGTGTGTGTATATATATATGTGTGTGTGTATATATATATAAAATACGCACACACACACACACACATTTATTTATATTGCATGCGGGCATACGTTTCTAAACCTGGCAATATATCTATATTTATATACGTTATATACATATGTGTGTGTTTGTGTATATATATATATATATATATATATATATATATATATATATATATATATATATATATATATGTATATATATATGTATTTATATTTATACATGTATACGTATGTATATATACACACACACACACACATATATATATATATACACACACA
>NW_026366383.1:0-277 GCF_001194135.2 Octopus bimaculoides | reverse complement strand
ATATATATATATATATATAAGTATGTATGTATGTATGTATGTATATATATGTATGTATTATGTATATGTATGTATTATGTATCTGTGTACAGCATTGTTATATTATTGTTGTGAAGAATATTTTCTTGTAGAGACTATTAGAGAAATGCGATTTTTCTGTTATTCTTTCCTTTCTTCTTGGAGAAAGTAATAAAAAATAACAATAATAATAATAATAATGGTAGTAAAAAGAATAATAATAATAATAATGATAATAATAATAATAATAATAATAATA
>NW_026366382.1:0-282 GCF_001194135.2 Octopus bimaculoides | reverse complement strand
TACTGTTTATACCTCATTCAGAGATTTATTATTGCTTGTTTACACTTTTTAGAGATCAGTGACTTTTTCCTCACTGGAAATGGATATATATGTATTTGCATCGGGACTCCTTCACATCGAAAACCGGTGATTGTCATGTGCTGACGATGGGTCATGCGTATTATGTCAGGTCGACGATGGGAAGGATGACTTCCCTCTGCAAATACTGATAGGACACAGAAAGTGTGTTAACAGCCAGCTGGAGAAGGTGTTCTCCTGGGGCTACAAGCTACAGTAGCATTC
>NW_026366381.1:0-252 GCF_001194135.2 Octopus bimaculoides | reverse complement strand
ATTTTTGTGGTGTATTAAAGTCTGTTGAATCGTAACACGGAAGCGTTGAAATGGTGTTAGTAAAAGAAAGTAGGTAATCGTTTTCAGAAGCACTATTTTATATGGTTCTTTGATCTGCTAGTAATGGTAACTGGATCTTCCTCAAATCCCTCTCTAATGATGCAAAAGGCACATTAGATAATGAGATGACTGGATTACATTTAATGATATGAATTGTAGATCATCCATGACATGAAGTTTAATCCCATCACT
>NW_026366380.1:0-266 GCF_001194135.2 Octopus bimaculoides | reverse complement strand
ATATATATATATATATATATATATATATATATACATACAAGTATGTATATACATCATCATCATCATCATCGTTTAATGTCCATTTTTCATGCTGGTATGAGTTGGATGGTTCAACAGGACCTGGCCAGCTGGGGAGCTGGTCAAACTCAGATTGTATGTTTTGGCAAGGTCTCTATGGTAGGATGCCCTTCCTAATGCCAACCGCTTAACAAAGTGTGCTGGGTCCTTTTTACATGCCACTGGTGCAAGTGGATTTATGCAGATAT
>NW_026366379.1:0-460 GCF_001194135.2 Octopus bimaculoides | reverse complement strand
ATGAATGTGACCTTTGACATAAACTTAGTGAAAGACGGACGCTTTGGACATATTGATGAAGATGGAAACTGGACCGGAATGATTGGAGAAGTTGTATCAGGGGTAAGACGACTTTCAACTACTTTGAAAATATATCTTTATCTACTGAGAAAGATATTGATAACGCTCTGATGCAAATGTCTCTAATATCTCTAACGTGTGTGTATATATGTATATATAACGATTCACAACCAAGGTGCAGAAATGGCGTATTCCGAATGAACAAGATAATGTAATCCGATGGTAGAAAGAATTCTGCGAATTAGGTACTCCAAAGTCAGTCAGAAGGCCGGGGTTCATGAATCATTGGCGATTTTCTTCCTCCATCTTCCTTTTCTACTGGACTGTCCTCTGTTTCTGAAGAAGAGTTCTGCTCGAAACGTTAAACCACCTTTCTTTCCTTCCCTGAGCGTCTGCTAAT
>NW_026366378.1:0-373 GCF_001194135.2 Octopus bimaculoides | reverse complement strand
AGGGATTACATTTACAAATTCTCAAAGGACAGTATACATTTTAATATTTTAAATATTCTTAATATTTTTTAATATTTTGATTAATTCCATTTTATAGCATATTTTATTATATATACCATTCGTTTTTCACACATATATAATAACTTTATACATCTCTGAAGAGCGGAATTATCACCAATGTGCTTATCTATATTAGATTACATTATAAAGGCAATAATATCCGTGAAACGATCATAAGATACATTTTAGACTTTAAGACTTTCTTAATATTTTAATCGAGATGATGATACACATACATTTTTATATACATTTATGTACACATATATTTTTATATACATTTATATTTTTTATATATATTTATATTTTGTATATC
>NW_026366377.1:0-708 GCF_001194135.2 Octopus bimaculoides | reverse complement strand
CATATTTGTTTACATATGTATAAGTATATATACATACATACATGCACTCATAGATCTGTGTGCGTATATTTATGTATACATATAGAGATACGTACAAATGTATGCAAAAACAAACAAACCAATATATATATATATATAATACAATATGACAATATAATAGAACAAAGTATTATGGAAGCTATTTATCTTCATTTCTAAAGCCTTTGCATAATATTATTAATAAATATCTGTATAGGTTGAAAGCAGGGTATTTTTAAACTAAAACTTCATTGATTAACATGTCTTACTCACATTTAATTTAACGTTGCTATTATTAAATGTACACGCTCAATCGAATACAACCTCTAATTCTTAATTCTATCAACCTGGGTAATATATAAATTGCAGTTGATGATTTGGGCTTCCATACGATACGACCAGAAGAGAGAGAGAGAGAGAAAAAAAAATCAAAACGAAGTAACTTAATTTCATTTCTCGGTTGGTGAATTTTATATTTGAGGTCTAACATGATATCAAGCATGAATAATGTAAAATAGAAATTGGTGGAGATTGATGTTAGCGCGTTAAAATGGAAGGAATTGGTGAAGAGCTCAGTTGAGACTATTTACAATTTGTGGATCCCATTTGTTGTTTCTAATCATTTCACTTCACTTAAGTTTATATTGCCTTTGGGAAAGGCATGAATATCAGAAGGATCACTTCATATAC
>NW_026366376.1:0-225 GCF_001194135.2 Octopus bimaculoides | reverse complement strand
TATATATATGCATATATTTATATATGCATATATATATGTATGCATAACTATGTATTAATATATACACACATACACACTTATATGTATATACATTTGTATATATATATGTATGTATGTATATATGTATATTTATGTATATATATATGTATGTATGTATAAATGTATATTTATGTATATAGATATGTCTATCTATCTATCTATCTATATATTTATATATGTATATAT
>NW_026366375.1:0-200 GCF_001194135.2 Octopus bimaculoides | reverse complement strand
ATACATCTACCTATCTATCTATTTATTTTCTTCCATCTTTCTATCAATTTATCTATTTATATACCTGTATCTATCTAGCTATTTATATACATCTATCAATCTATCTATTTATATCTATCTATCTATCTATTTATATACCTGTATCTATCAATCTATTTATATACCTCTATCTATCTATCTATTTATATACCTCTATCTAT
>NW_026366374.1:0-307 GCF_001194135.2 Octopus bimaculoides | reverse complement strand
TGTATGTATGTATGTATGTATGTTTGTATGTATGTATGTATAAATGTATGTATGCATGTATATATATGTATGCATGTATATATATGTATGCATGTACCTACGTACTACGCATGTATGTATGTATGTCATTATTCAGTTATATTTCAAGATTTCTTGCTAATAGAGAAAGAACCGGTGTCTAACCTATATCCAAGGCTCCTTCACTGGCATTTCAACATGTACAACAGGGTATTTTAGTATGTATGTATGCGTGAATGTGAAAATTTGTATGTTTTGTGTGTATGTCTGTATCTTGTGAGTGTGTGTG
>NW_026366373.1:1114-2025 GCF_001194135.2 Octopus bimaculoides | reverse complement strand
TTCTTAATCTCCGTATTTTTCCCGTACATTGAAAAATAGATGGTGAAAAGTTTAATGTGTGTGGGGAGTGAAATTCCGAGGATTTCAGCACACCGGTGGCAGGCATCCATTTGTGGGAGCCATGCTTTACACATGGGCAACTTTATGTGACCTGCTCCAGTGTGGGTAGTAGTAACGCTCTTTTTGTGTATGCTCCTCGGGTCAGAACACACAATGTTGTCTATAGCGAAGTTTTATAGACAAGTTGTCATTGCAGCCGATGTAGTTATAAACAGTGATCCGGAAGCATTGGCCGGACATATTCGCAAACCATGGCAACATGACTTATGGACTCTTCCTCTTTTTTTATTGGACAATGCTGATATCAGTGATTGTCTGAGTTGCTCATAGAGTTAACCTAGAAGGGACAGGCCCCTTATTTTTTGGTTAAGGCTGTTGGTAAGTTTTCATAAGTTACTCCAATCCAGATCCCCAATGCAAACCTTCAGATCAACCTACTTCTATGCAGATCTCTAATGCAACTTTTAAAAAAATCAGTCAATGAGTAGAAATAACCAACAAACTAATTCCTTATGGTATTTCCCAATCAAATTGCCAGCAAACCATTTTCAGCCAAACCATTTCAACGGATTTTGCTCAAATCTGATGTCGATATTATTTATTTTGGTTTGAAATAAAGCACTTGATCACTTAATAATCCTAGCTTAATCCCGGGCAACGCCGGGCTATACTGCTAGTGTATATATATATATATATATATATATTATTATTATTATTATTATTATATGTATTTATTTTCTCCTAATTAATAAATAACTCGGACAAAATAAATTGGTTAATAGATACCAGGGTAGCAAAGATCACAAAATAACTGTGGTGTAACTCCTGTTTATGAGGTAGAAACTCTTTGA
>NW_026366373.1:0-1104 GCF_001194135.2 Octopus bimaculoides | reverse complement strand
TTAAGGCTGTTGGTAAGTTTTCATAAGTTACTCCAATCCAGATCCCCAATGCAAACCTTCAGATCAACCTACTTCTATGCAGATCTCTAATGCAACTTTTAAAAAAATCAGTCAATGAGTAGAAATAACCAACAAACTAATTCCTTATGGTATTTCCCAATCAAATTGCCAGCAAACCATTTTCAGCCAAACCATTTCAACGGATTTTGCTCAAATCTGATGTCGATATTATTTATTTTGGTTTGAAATAAAGCACTTGATCACTTAATAATCCTAGCTTAATCCCGGGCAACGCCGGGCTATACTGCTAGTGTATATATATATATATATATATATATTATTATTATTATTATTATTATATGTATTTATTTTCTCCTAATTAATAAATAACTCGGACAAAATAAATTGGTTAATAGATACCAGGGTAGCAAAGATCACAAAATAACTGTGGTGTAACTCCTGTTTATGAGGTAGAAACTCTTTGATATTTTGGGTACTTGAGTATATATAAATTTACTCTCTCAACCTCTACTTCAGCCCAACTTTTCTTACATATATATTAATAAAATAATCCATCCATGTAGATTAATAGACCACCCATTAACTTTATTATTTATTTATTTATTAATTAACTTTCAATAATTTAATATCTCATTCACTAATATAAGAATTACCTAACCGATAAATATCGCTCCACTTTATTACTAATTACCACACATCGACAGTATTTATATACGTACTAAGGAGTGTATACTATTGCGTATGAGTCTCTATGTATATACATGTAACAACACATACATAAATATATATCTGTGTGCGAATGTATGTGTATGAATGTTCGTATATACACGTATATCTGTGTGTGTGTATACATTCATGTTTTTGTAAGAAACTATATGTGTTTGTATAGATTTTTGTGTATATATATATATTTGTTGTTATTATTAATAAAATATATATATATAAACATGTGTGTATATGTGCTTGGTTGGATGCATGTATGTTTATGTGCATATATATATGTGTGTATGTGTGGATATATGTGTGTATATACATATATATATTTGTGTGTTTGCACGTGTATGTATGCATGTGTGTATATGT
>NW_026366372.1:0-261 GCF_001194135.2 Octopus bimaculoides | reverse complement strand
ATATGTATATATATATACATACATACGTATATATATGCATATTTAGCGCATATATGCATACACATATTCATATACTTCTTACATACGTACATACTTATATGTATAAGATATGTGTATTAATATATAGATAGATAGGTAGATAGATAGATATTTTCTATCCATCCATCTATTTATCCATTTATCATAAACACACATACACACACACACACAGACACACACACCCACACACATATATATATATATATCCGTATGTATGTATTT
>NW_026366371.1:0-369 GCF_001194135.2 Octopus bimaculoides | reverse complement strand
CCAGTGCGTAACTTGTACTTAATTTATCGACCCCGAAAGTATGAAAGGCATAGCCGACCTCGGCGGAATTTGAACTCAGAACGTAACAGCAGACAAAATACCGCTAAGCATTTCAGCCGGCGTGCTAATGTCTATGTCATATTATTGACATCTCAATGCTACCAGACAATGCATGATTAATTCAAATCAATGTAAATAAGCTTTGCATTTGACAGAATAAACTGACTGTTAAAGAGTTAAACTCGCTATATCCAACTCAGATATTCAACCTATTTTATTTCAAGCTGACCAGAACCAGCTTCTCACACCTATGCTACAATGTCGTGGCTGTGTGGTAAGTAGCTTGCTTACCAACCACATGGTTCCGGG
>NW_026366370.1:0-222 GCF_001194135.2 Octopus bimaculoides | reverse complement strand
TGACTGAACCCACATAGTAGGACTGGGAAGCAAACTTCTTACTATATAACCAAGTCTACACCTATGAATGTGGAAGTATCATCTGTTAGGTGTATCACATTAACTTGCAAAGCACAACACTCAATCTTTTGTAATAGAGCCAAATGGATTTGTTTCAACATGATGTACAATGATAAAACGTTTTTATACACTCACCGTGAATGATGTATTAGCTTTTTCTGA
>NW_026366369.1:0-469 GCF_001194135.2 Octopus bimaculoides | reverse complement strand
GAAGCAAGAAAACATTACTGAGAATTACTTCCGTAGTAGTCGGGTGGGTGTGGCAATTATTAATTCAATTACTGATTCTAGTCAAAATATACAAGGGAGACAAACTTTCCTGAATCCAATTAAATTTTTGAAATATATACTCTGTATTTTGTCCTTTCTTTATTACTCATATAATATTTCATATTTGCTACGTTTAAGTTATTTCTTTCGTTATCTTATTTCCGCAAACTTAAGCTTGAGTGTTTTGCTGTCGTTTAGACAAGGTCAACCAAGCTCTGACCCTTATGTCTATGCATATAAAGGATTACATTGCTGAAAGTAGTACTCTTTTCCTTAATTCAAAAGCAAGAGTGTAATTTGAGGGCAATTTGGCTTATATTTTTAGCGGATTGATTGGCTGGACATAAGATCTCTCGACTGTGTTCATCTATCTATCTCTCTCTCTCTCTCTCTCTCTCTATATATATAT
>NW_026366368.1:0-246 GCF_001194135.2 Octopus bimaculoides | reverse complement strand
GAGTATACCAGATGCATGCATCACGACCATATGTGCATGATATGGTGATCTTATATCAAGATAAATAGCGCATGACCTTGTAGGTGGGTCCCAGTTAGAATTTTCTCCAGGTCGAGTAGCCCATCCTGCTCAAAAGGTCCTTGAATAAGGATTGTTTAAGGATGATGAACAAAGCACCCATGTTACCAGAGGTGAATTATTTCAATCCCCCAAAGAATTCCTCTCGACACATGGCTATGATGCTAC
>NW_026366367.1:0-357 GCF_001194135.2 Octopus bimaculoides | reverse complement strand
GTGAGAGAAAGTTGTGGTGAAAGAGTACAGCAGGGTTCGCCACAATCCCCAGCCGGAGCCTCGTGGAGCTTTAGGTGTTTATCGCTCAATAAACACTCACAACGGCCGGTCTAGGAATCGAAACCGCGATCCTATGACCGCGAGTCCGCCGCCCTAACCACTGGGTCATTGCGCATCCACTCAAACATACATACATACTTACATATATACATACATGTGTGTACCTGTGTATGTATGTATGTATGTATGTATCCACATCTGTGTATATATTATGTGTGGTAAGAAGCTTACTTCCCGATCCATGGTTTCGGGTTCAGTCCCACTGTGTGGCACCTTGGACAAGTGTCTTCTGCTATA
>NW_026366366.1:0-233 GCF_001194135.2 Octopus bimaculoides | reverse complement strand
TGTGTCTTGAATGGCACAACAATGCACTATAATAACTGTTATAATTTAATCCTCCACAGTCGGATATAATATATCAAAATATAAAATTTCTTTCTTCAGATATCCCTAGGATAGCAGTGACTCGATCAATTCCAAGGGGTATCTGAAGAAGGAATATTTATATTCCGAAATATTATATTAGATTATGGATGATTAATTATAACAGTTATTATAGTCCATTGTTGTTATTATAG
>NW_026366365.1:0-217 GCF_001194135.2 Octopus bimaculoides | reverse complement strand
ACATACTTTAGTACAAGCCTATAAGAGGGATTTGTCTTCTTGTTGTTTATCCTCTTTTTTCTTCATTTAGGATAATGATTGTAAATTTAAATGGGTCTATGAATATTTTAACATCACAGAAGAAGAGAAACTTTATTATGACACTTTGAAAACATTCTACAACTTATAAAATGGCGTCATATTGTCCTCATATTTCTTTCTTTATAGTGTGTGTGAG
>NW_026366364.1:0-216 GCF_001194135.2 Octopus bimaculoides | reverse complement strand
GTGTGTGTGTGTGTTTGTTGTTGCTCATGCAGTTTATATGGTAGCTATTTTTGTTGACATATACATATATACACGTATATATATGTCTGTGTGTGTGTGTATAGATATAAATATATGGATAGATAGATACCTATGGTACATTATGTTATTAGTATTTCATTATACATACGTACATACATTCATATATACATACATATACATACATACACATATATA
>NW_026366363.1:2596-3768 GCF_001194135.2 Octopus bimaculoides | reverse complement strand
TATATATATATATATATATATATGTGCTGAGAAAGAAAGGGAAAGAAGGAGAGAAAGAAGGTGTAATACTTTTCATAAAACCCTTCTCCCTACAGCATCTCCTTCCACTACACCACCACATATCTGCACACCACAAAATTATCATGTCCACACTGCCACCACCACAATCACACGACTACACCACCCCCACTACACTCAAACAACAATACTTACGTAGGTTGTGGTTCACCACTGGCCTTGCATGGAAGTGCCACAATCTCTGACTCTTTAAACAGTACCTGGGCAGGTAGGTTGATTAACATCACAGGTGGCTGGGTACCTGTAACTGAAAGAGAAGAGCATCACTATCATACACACACATAATCATCATATCTAATCAGCAGCAGCATCATAAGACCCATGCCTCATGCTTGCATGAGTCAAACATAGTTTATTAAGGCAGAATTTCCATAGCTGGATGCTCTTCCTGTTGCCAGCACTCACCTATTTCCAAATAAAGTAATATTTCTCTATAGGTAGCAAGACATGGTTTTGCCAAATATATTTTCAAATTTCAGCACAGGGCCATTACTTTTTGAGGAGAGGGAACTAATCAGTTATATCGGCCCCATTACTTAACTGGTCATTTTTTTTTTATTGACTCTGGACTCGTTGATGATAGGCCAAGTCAACCTTGGTAGAATTTGGACTTAGAATGTAAAGGACGAAATACTGCTAAGTATTTTGTTCAGTGTTCTCACAGTTCAGCCAGCTTGTCACCTTATGTTTTTGTAAAATGGAAGAAATGATCAACTTTCATTTGCAACAATCACATGATAACAAGAGAATGAGACACAAACATACACACACTCAAACTTTCATACATATGCATACATGAGGCAGTTATGAAGGGCTATGAAGACCAAACTCCTAGGAAAACTAACAAAAGTGCTCTTGTTTTATTAAGACAATTCCCCTGCACACAAGTCCTTACTTTCAATGGCTGCTGTGCATCACTGTGGTTTTGGAATAGTTGATCACCATCCCTATTCTGAATATAAGCCCCATTTGACAATCATCCATTCCCCAAAATGAAGAAACTCTTTGCTGGAAACTAGTATTGCAGTGATGACACCAAATCTGCTCTTGATCAACTTCATATTTGCTTTTGCTGACATTTTTAAGCAACAGGA
>NW_026366363.1:1708-2491 GCF_001194135.2 Octopus bimaculoides | reverse complement strand
TCATTTATCTTGGTCAGCCCATGAACTTTTAAGCTGATGCTTATATATGTGTGTGGGTGAACAAAATGAGCTTACCTTTGATTGTGAGAAGGGCTGAGGCATTGACAACATTCAATCCATTTGTGGCCACACATGTATAGCGGCCAACATCATTTCTGGTTACATTCCTGATGGTCAATGAACCAGTTTTGTAATTCTGGATGACTCTTTCCTCATCAATGTCTATGACCTTATCATCCTTCAGCCATGTGATCTGCAGGTTGTTGACCTCCATGGAGTCAGTTGTGGCAGCACACATGAACTTTGCATCTGCCTCTTTGTTCACCTCCAGATTCGATGGAGAGACTTCAATTCTTATCTTGACTGCAATGAAATATGAATTATGTTTGTGTGTATGTATATACATCCGTGTGTGTGTGCGTGTGTCTGTGTCTTACAAAATATCTGATCTACTGATGTAGAATGACAACTTATGATAGCATGAAATTATAACATTAACATTAACTACTTCATTATGAAGAGTAGAAGCGAAACTGGTTGACTATGTAAATATTTTTTATTTCATAAATATATTTTTCCCAACATAACATTTTTGTGCATTTTCCTTCTTTTCCATATATTTCACATGGAATTTTGGAAAAAATTTTTCTCAACTCTTTTCACTAATTTTTTTTTTACATATATACATACATTTATATGCATATATATATTTATACATACATATGCATATATATGAGTTCAATCTCTCTGTAAGGTATCTTGGACAAGAAACATATATATATA
>NW_026366363.1:1326-1698 GCF_001194135.2 Octopus bimaculoides | reverse complement strand
TATATATATATGTTTCTTGTCCAAGATACCTTACAGAGAGATTGAACTCAGAAACTTGTGACTGCAAATTACACTCCTAGCTAATCACCATCCGTATCTGTTACTTTATTGAAGGACCAGTCTCATAGTTAGAATTGAATCCTGGGGAACACAGACATAGGTGACAACTGGAGAGTGGGAGAATGGCACACATACATGTAAAATGAACCTACCTCTTACTTGGAGACGGGCAAACGCTTTGATAAAATCCAATCCATTTGTGGCCACACATGAATAGAGGCCAGCATCCCTTTGTTTTACACTCCTGATGATCAATGAATTGTCTTTGGGCTTCTGGATGATTCTCTTCTCATCAATGGCTATGATATCATC
>NW_026366363.1:1166-1316 GCF_001194135.2 Octopus bimaculoides | reverse complement strand
CTTTGGGCTTCTGGATGATTCTCTTCTCATCAATGGCTATGATATCATCATCCTTGAACCAAACAACATGCAGATTGTCAATCTGCATAGGGTCAGTCATGACAACACATGTGAGTTTTGCATCTTCCCCTTTACACACCAACAAATCTA
>NW_026366363.1:619-1156 GCF_001194135.2 Octopus bimaculoides | reverse complement strand
ACAACACATGTGAGTTTTGCATCTTCCCCTTTACACACCAACAAATCTACTGGAAAGTGTTTAAATTTTGTCTTGTCTGCAAAGATGCATGGTTTATGTATAAATAAGGAGCAGTTCTCCATCAGCATCCTGGAGTAGACATACAAAGTGAAATATGGCTCTTGCAGACATTGGAGTGCCCGTGTTAGCTAGTAACATCCTAGACAGATGGGTGGGAAGGAAATAAGTGACAAATAAATATACTCACATCGAACTATAAGTGTCCTTGTTGCTGAAACCATTCCATACTTGTTGCTAGCATTACAACGATAGATGCCGGAATCTGCTAAGACCAAATTCTGAGGAGATTGTCAGAACAATGCAGAAAAATTAGTGGAATATAAATTCTGAGAATTGTGGAACTATTTTTTTCTTTTTGTTGTTAACTTTAATGATTTAATTGGTTGATGGCCTGCACCCGTTATCTATTTTCAGGGTCTTTAACCCCTTCATTACTGTATTTATTTTGAAATGCTCTGTGTTTCTTTCAATTACTTT
>NW_026366363.1:328-483 GCF_001194135.2 Octopus bimaculoides | reverse complement strand
AGAGCCAGAGGCGGTTTCAGCTGGGTTGGTATCAAAAGGGTTAAGATATTTGTGCGTATGTAGGGCGGAGAGGGAAGAGATTATTTTCAAACCAGAGACCTTGTTCAAATATGCACATGGTCAACTCTACTTAAGTTACCTTGTAGTATTCATTC
>NW_026366363.1:0-276 GCF_001194135.2 Octopus bimaculoides | reverse complement strand
GTTTGGGTGTAAGTTAAATAGATCCTTGCCCAGACACCAAGTTCATATGGGCAAACTTGACTTGGTCACCTCCACTAATCTGCAACCAACGCCACAACCACATTGTGACCATCTACGAAAGAAAGTGACAGCAATAGCAAGCCTGGTCTACTGGAAGAGTACAAATCCAGTTGCTTGTTAATGATGATGATACTGGGCAGTTTAGCTTAATGGTAAAGCACCTGATGCATAATCACAGGGATGTGAGTTCGAGTCTCATGGCTGGCCGGTAACGTA
>NW_026366362.1:0-224 GCF_001194135.2 Octopus bimaculoides | reverse complement strand
AATTTTCTTCTTACATTTCACATTCACTAGATATATCTTTTTCCAAGTCTGTATGGTTTTATTTAATATACATATAGTTATAGACTTCTCATTTATTTGGATTTTTTTCTTTCCTTTACCCCTCCTCTTTCTATAGGCTACCTTTGGTGTTATGTCCTCTAACATTTTTTTTAAAAACAAACTTATTAGCGTTCAGTTAATCACTATACATATCCATCATTTTC
>NW_026366361.1:0-569 GCF_001194135.2 Octopus bimaculoides | reverse complement strand
TAGGGTCTTGATTCTCGAAGATATTGTGTTTGGGGTCCCGTCGTCTATTATCTGCCATACCTGACAGGTTAATCACGTGCTGAATCTCCCTTTCGGTATACTGAAGGAAGATCTGTGGTTGGAAAGGCGTTGTTTCAACGAATTCCTGGAAGAGCCGATTATGCCCTTGGTCGAGTGTTGACTGTAGTATGACTGTTGGTGTTGCAGTGACCATGCAAGAGACCATAAAGCAACAAATACCTGGACAGGTTTACAACATCACCACAATATTTCTTCATCTCTGAAGAGGTTTCACACTATTTCTTTTATCTCTCTATTTCTTCTCTCTAGATTTTAGATTCTCTCATTTCCCTTTTCTTTTTCCTGGATTGTTACGGTGAATATTCTTTTCTACTCTAGTCACTAGGCCAGAAATTGCCTACTTTCATCAGACACGCCTCACAGAGTAACCTCATGGGGACTTGTAGCTATTTTCAAGTAAACTTGGGTATTGGCATAGATGAGTACGTACACATATGCGTGAAGCTATATACACATATGTATATTTAGGTGCATGTGTGTGTTTATGT
>NW_026366360.1:1765-1986 GCF_001194135.2 Octopus bimaculoides | reverse complement strand
GTATGTGTGAATGGGGATGAGTGAGTCTAACATGTATGTGTGTGTGTGTGTTATGTGTAACAGTTGCTGTGTGCTGTGTGCACATGTGTATGTGTGAGTGTGTCTGTGACCAAATAGTGTGTATGTGTATAGTGTATGTTTGTCTATGTGTATTGAGTGTGTGTGTGTATATATTGTCTGTGTTCAGGTATTATGTGTTTGTGTGGGTATTGGAGTGTGCA
>NW_026366360.1:0-153 GCF_001194135.2 Octopus bimaculoides | reverse complement strand
TATTCTTTATCTGTCTCTTTTGCCAAACTGCTAAGTTATGGAGATGTAGGCAAGCTAACATCTGTTGTCAAACAATAGTTGAAGACAAACACAATCACAAAGACCATACATACATACGTACATACATACATACATACATACATACATACATAC
>NW_026366359.1:0-258 GCF_001194135.2 Octopus bimaculoides | reverse complement strand
ATGGTCTCACTTGGCTTGCCGGGTCTTCTCATACACAGCATATTTCCAAATGTCTTGGTTGCTTGTCATTGCCTCCATGAGGCCCATCGTTTGAAAGTCATGCTTTACCACCTCATTCGAGGTCTTCCTGGGTCTACCTCTTCCATAGGTTCCCTCTACTGTTAGGGTATGACATTTTTTCACACAGCTATCCTCATCCATACACAATACATGATCATACCAGCACAGTCGTCTCTCTTGCACACCACATCTGATGCT
>NW_026366358.1:0-470 GCF_001194135.2 Octopus bimaculoides | reverse complement strand
ATGAAATAAAAAGAAATAGTGTATAATAATGTAAATAATCAATTAATGCAATATTCAAAAACCATGAAGTGGTATTAATTTAAAATGCTCTGGTAAAGTACATTTAGACTTATTTACACCAATATAAGGAACCATAGATAAGATGTGAAATTAAATTTTTTCTTATATATATTGGACTAAAATTTTAAAATTAAACTTATATATCTAATATCAATTAAAGGACACATAAGAGATAAAAATGTATGATATAATTAATGTAAAGACTTGATACATAGGATTTACATGGTATATAATGATGGACTCATCAAGGTTTAAGAAACTGATAAAATGAATGATTGGAATTAACATAGAACATAATGGTGAACTAAACTATTAATAGAGAACATGATAATTATGTACTAATTTAATTAGACTGCACTATCTTAAATTATCAGAAACTTGTATTAACTAACATAGGCTAAGTACAAAAT
>NW_026366357.1:0-285 GCF_001194135.2 Octopus bimaculoides | reverse complement strand
TATATATATACACATACATATATACGTCGAGCATTAACTCTGATTCTCAGAGAAGCTAAGTGGTAAGCAACACGTCCATGTTAGTCACTTGTCCTTCAAAGATCGAATTAACTTTCTCCTGCATTCGATCATTTCATTTTTAATCAATTTAAATGTTGATGTTGTCTCCCATCACGTTGACATGGATCATCATAAACAATGATATTTTCTTTCGTTAAAATTCTAATTGGTTATTATTTGTCTTCCATTTTAGCACACTGCATTGAATATGTCGGTCTGCACTTA
>NW_026366356.1:0-221 GCF_001194135.2 Octopus bimaculoides | reverse complement strand
CATATACATAATTGGTGTGTATGTATATATATATATATATGCTGTATATTAATTGATGTTTACTGCTCATACAATTTGTGTGTGTGTGTGTATGTATGTATATATATATATATATATATATAGTGCATATATGCAGCAATTATGCACTGTAGTATACATATCTGAACATCGTATATATGTATAGTGTACATATTTACTGCATATATTCATATACAGATTAT
>NW_026366355.1:0-203 GCF_001194135.2 Octopus bimaculoides | reverse complement strand
CCATCAATTCTGTCACCACGTGTAACAAGTCCACATCGTACTAGACAATCGTCGCCGGTAAACTGATTCCTAATAAGCCGACGGCACGCACACCATTCCAACATTCTGTGTCTTGAACTGGTGCATAACTCACTAATATTCCAATATTCTTCCAATATTAATTGACGAGTGAGGATTTCATTTTGAGGAACAATAAGTTGTTG
>NW_026366354.1:0-249 GCF_001194135.2 Octopus bimaculoides | reverse complement strand
AGTTCATGAACTAAAAAAGGGCCAGCAAAGAGTTTGGGGGTTGGCTGGGGTCAGGAGTCTCAGTTGAAAAATATAATTACGCATGCTCAAAGTCAGATGTTAAATGATTACCAAATTACTGACGCATTCTCCACAGGAACAGATTAACCAATATCAAGAAGCCAAGTTATCTGTTTTGTTGAAGATGGCAACTACAATTGAAGCGGAGGAGGAGAAGGAGGAGGGATCCCGAAGTTCCCAAGAATAAAA
>NW_026366353.1:0-300 GCF_001194135.2 Octopus bimaculoides | reverse complement strand
AAGGCCATTCTATTTTTGATTTGTATACAGAAACAGGATATCTTAAGCTTAGCACGTAATTACTAGGTTTAAAGATGGATGTGAGCATTTTAAATAATACATTCTCCCTATATACTTTTCCACTGAAAGTATGTGCTATCTATCTATCTATCTATCTATCTATCTATCTATCTATCTATCTATCTATTTATCTATCTATATCTATCTATCTATATTTATCTATATCTATCTGTGAGAGTAGAAAGGGAACTCTTGTCTAGTGAATGCTTAAAAAAAAGATGGGTGAATGTAGCAAGGATG
>NW_026366352.1:0-669 GCF_001194135.2 Octopus bimaculoides | reverse complement strand
TATACGTACATTTACATATGCTCACTTACATATACTTATATACCTATACGCATAATATGCCAAGATGTACACACACATATGAGGGGAGAAAGAAAGAGAATTACATACATAGGTGCTTCTGTTTCTGAGTAATTATGTATGCACGAGTGTATATGAATTCATAGTCGTATATGTGTATGTAATTAACTATATATCTATGTACGCACATGTCTATGTATATGAGTGTGTTTGAGTGTGTAAGTGTATCTCTCTCTTTGCAAGATTGCTAGAATGAGATACATTTCGACATTATTAGCTTTATAGCTCCGATCTCACGATGACTATTTCAATTGTTGGAGAACACTTAGTGAAAAGGTCAGACTTTAAGAGAAGTAAATGAAGTCTAAAACTCAGAGTTTTACTGAAATAATTAGATATATTGATTTCTTCATAGCTATTTTGGATGAATTCCTTGGCGAAATTTAGAACCTACTTTTGCAGACTGGGATATATTTACTTGATGGAAACTTTCGAATGATAGGCTGGGGATAGAGCTTCACAACATATCGCATACAAGAGTTGGACAAAATAAATGGAAATTATATTATTTAATATGGTGTTCGTCCACTTTTGGCATCATTCACTCACTCACTGGCACTCCGTCGCTTACGACGTCGAGGGTTCCAGTTG
>NW_026366351.1:0-219 GCF_001194135.2 Octopus bimaculoides | reverse complement strand
ATTAAAATTTATCATGTAACACCAGCATTACACAACAAAATAAAATCCCTGTACCCAACTCGGTAGGGGGACGTCAAAAATATTTGTGCAAGAAATTGTACAATAGCCTCCTTGGTGAAAGATCCAAGGAGGAAACAAAACTTTCTAACGGAAAGTAACTCTTTGTTCTTTTTGTTTTGTGCTTTAAAACACACGTATAAATAGAATCATGGTGAAGAT
>NW_026366349.1:0-369 GCF_001194135.2 Octopus bimaculoides | reverse complement strand
ATATATATATATAATAAATGTATAATATATATGTATATGCATATGTATAATATATATATATATATGTATAATATATATATATATATACGTATAATAGCCTGGGCAAAGTCCAGAGAGCTCCTACCTCTGCTGGTAACAGAGGGCCTCTCACTCAGACTAAAAGGTAAACTGTACGATATCTGTGTATGAACAGCCATGCTACACGACAGTGAAACATGGGCTGTAACTGCTGAGGACATGCGTAGGCTTGAAAGAAATGAAACTAGTGTGCTCCACTGGATGTGTAATGTATATGTATTATATATATGTGATATATATAATACATATATATATATGTATGTGTATATATATATATATATATATATATAT
>NW_026366348.1:0-413 GCF_001194135.2 Octopus bimaculoides | reverse complement strand
TATTGCTATCATCACCATCATTATTATTAGCAATACACATAATAAAAAAATAGAAACCATTCAAATCTTATTTTCATAGTTGACCCATGAAAATATACAAAACAGGATGAAAAAGTAATTGATGGCACACAACTTTCCATCCCAAATGTGCAATGAACGAGCAAACAGTAAATTTCCTCAAATCTAAACCTAAAAATTTTATATTATAATTTCATTTACTGTTCAATTTAGAACGCTATAAAATCCGTTAGAGTAATAATCATCAAAATAAATATCAAAATAAATAAATAAAGAAAGAAAGAAAGAGTGTAAGAAAGAAAGAAAGAAAGAAAGAAATCATGCTGTAGAAAACATTTTTTTTTTAAATTATAACATTCAAACTAGAGTAAAACAAAAACACACTTAAATGATAA
>NW_026366347.1:5959-6838 GCF_001194135.2 Octopus bimaculoides | reverse complement strand
ATGTTGTTGTGGGTATTGATGTTGTTGTGGGCATTGATGTTGTTGTGGGTGCTGATGTTGTGCTGGGTGTTGATGTTGTGGTGGGTGTTGATGTTGTTGTGGGTATTGAAGTTGTTGTGGGTATTGATGTTGTTGTTGGTATTGATGTTGTTCTGGGTATCGATGTTGTTCTGGGTGTTGATGTTGTTGTGGGAATAGATGTTGTTGTGGGTATTGATGTTGTTGTGGGTATAGATGTTGTTGTGGGTATTGATATTGTGGTGTGTATTGATGTTGTTGTTGGTATTGATGTTGTTGTGGGTATTGATGTTGTGGGTATTGATGTTGTTGTGGGTATTGATGTTGTTGTTGGTCTTGATGTTGTTGTGGGTATTGATGTTGTTGTGGGTATTAATGTTGTTCTAGGTGTTGATGTTGTTGTGGGCATAGATGTTGTTGTGGGTATTGATGTTGTGGTGGGTATAGATGTTGTTGTGGGTATTGATATTGTGGTGTGTATTGATGTTGTTGTTGGTATTGGTATTGATGTTGTTGTGGGTATTGATGTTGTTGTTGGCCTTGATGTTGTTGTGGGTATTGATGTTGTTGTGGGTATTGATGTTGTGGGTGTTGATGTTGCTGTGGGTGTTGATGTTGTTGTGGGTATTGATGTTGTTGTGGGTATTGATGTTGTTGGTCTTGATGTTGTTGTGGGTCTTGATGTTGTTGTGGGTTTTGATGTTGTTGTGGGTTTTGATGTTGTTGTGGGTATTGATGTTGTTGTTGGTCTTGATGTTGTTGTTGGTCTTGATGTTGTTGTGGGTATTGATGTTGTTGTGGGTATTGATGTTGTTGTGGGTGTTGATGTTGTTGTAGGTATTGATGATGTTGTGGGTATTG
>NW_026366347.1:3955-5197 GCF_001194135.2 Octopus bimaculoides | reverse complement strand
TGTATTGATGTTATTGTTGGTATTGGTATTGATGTTGTTGTGGGTATTGATGTTGTGGGTATTGATGTTGTTGTGGGTATTGATGTTGTTGTTGGCCTTGATGTTGTTGTGGGTATTGATGTTGTTGTGGGTATTGATGTTGTTGTGGGTATTGATGTTGTTGTGGGTATTGATGTTGTGGGTGTTGATGTTGCTATGGGTGTTGATGTTGTTGTGGGTATTGATGTTGTTGGTCTTGATGTTGTTGTAGGTATTGATGTTGTTGTGGGTATTGATATGGTTGTGGGTATTGATGTTGTTGTGGGTATTGATGTTGTGGGTGTTGATGTTGTGGGTGTTGCTGTTGCTGTGGGTATTGATGTTGTTGTGGGTGTTGATGTTGCTGGTATTGATGTTGTTGTGGGTGTTGATGTTGTTGTAGGTATTGATGATGTTGTGGGTATTGACGTTGTTGTGGGTGTTGATGTTGTGGTGGGTATTGATGTTGTTGTTGGTATTGATGTTGTTTTGTTCATTGATATTATTGTGAGTGATGTTGTCGTAATTGATGTTGTTGTGGGTATTGATGTTGTGGGTATAGATGTTGTTGTGGGTGTTGATGTTGTGGGTATTGACGTTGTTGTGGGTATTGATGTTGTTGTGGCTATTGATGTTGTTGTGGGTATTGATATTGTTGTGTGTATTGATGTTGTGGGTATAGATGTTGTTGTGGGTGTTAATGTTGTGGGCATTGATGTTGTTGTGGGTATTGATGTTGTTGTTGGTATTGATGTTGTTGTGGGTATTGATGTTGTTGTGGGTATCGATATTGTTGTGGGTATCGATATTGTTGTGGGTATTAATGTTGTGGGTATAGATGTTGTTGTGGGTGTTGATGTTGTGGGTATTGATGTTGTTGCGGGTATTGATGTTGCTGTTGGTATTGATGTTGTTGTGGCTATTGATGTTGTTGTGGCTATTGATGTTGTTGTGGGAATTGATGTTGTTGTGGGCATTGATGTTGTTGTTGGTATTGATGTTGTTGTGGGTATTGATGTTGTTGTGGCTATTGATGTTGTTGTGGGTATTGATGTTGTTGTGGGTATTGATGTTGTTGTGGGTATTGATGTTGTGGTGGGTATTGATGTTGTTGTTGGTATTGATGTTGTTGTGGGTATAGATGTTGTGGGTAATAATGTTGTTGTTGGTATTGATGTTGTTGTGGGTATTGATGTTGTTGTGGGTGTTGATGTTGTTGTGGGA
>NW_026366347.1:2896-3209 GCF_001194135.2 Octopus bimaculoides | reverse complement strand
AATGTTGTTGTTGGTATTGATGTTGTTGTGGGTATTGATGTTGTTGTGGGTGTTGATGTTGTTGTGGGAATTGATGTTGCTGTGGGTGTTGATGTTGTTGTGGGTGTTGATGTTGCTGTGGGAACTGATGTTGTTGTAGGTGTTGATGTTGTTGTGGGTGCTGATGTTGCTGTGGGTATTGATGTTGTGGGTATTGATGTTGTTGTGGGTATTGATGTTGTTGTGGGTGTTGAGGTTGTTGTGGGTGTTGATGTTGTTGTGGGTGTTGATGTTGTTGTGGGTGTTGATGTTGTTGTGAGTGTTGATGTTGCTG
>NW_026366347.1:1799-2144 GCF_001194135.2 Octopus bimaculoides | reverse complement strand
ATTTGTGGGTATTGATGTTGTTGTGGGTATTGATGTGGTGGGTATTGATGTTGTTGTGGGTATTGATGTTGTGGGTATAGATGTTGTTGTGGGTGTTGATGTTTTTGTGGGTATTGATGTTGTGGGTATTGATGTTGTTGTGGGTGTTGATGTTGTTGTTGGTATTGATGTTGTGGGTATTGATGTTGTGGGCATAGACGTTGTTGTGGGTATTGATGTTGTTGTGGGTATTGATGTTGTCGTGGGTGTTGATGTTGTGGGTATTGATGTTGTGGTGGGTATTGATGTTGTGGTGGGTATTGATGTTGTTGTTGGTCTTGATGTTTTTGTGGGTGTTGATGTTGT
>NW_026366347.1:1238-1789 GCF_001194135.2 Octopus bimaculoides | reverse complement strand
GGTGGGTATTGATGTTGTTGTTGGTCTTGATGTTTTTGTGGGTGTTGATGTTGTTGTGGGTATTGATGTTGTTGTGGCTATAGATGTTGTTGTGGGAGTTGATGTTGTGGGTATTGATGTTTTGGGTATTGATGTTGTTGTGGGTATTGATGTTGTTGTGGGTATTGATGTTGTTGTGGGTATTGATGTTGTTGTGGGTATTGCTGTTGTGGGTATTGATGCTGTTGTTGGTATTGATGTTCTTGTGGGTATTGATGTTGTTGTGGGTATTGATGTTGTTGTGGGCATAGATGTTGTTGTGGGTATAGATGTTGTGGGTATAGATGTAGTTGTGAGTTTTGATGTTGTTGTGGGTGTTGATGTTGTTGTGGGTGTTGATGTTGTTGTGGGGATTGATGTTGTTGTGTGTATTGATGTTGTTGTGGGTATAAATGTTGTTGTGGGTATAGATGTTGTTGGTATTGATGTTGTTGTGGGTATTGATGTTGTGGGTATTGATGTTATTGTGGGTATAGATGTTGTTGTGGGTATTGATGTTGTTGTGGGTATTG
>NW_026366347.1:0-318 GCF_001194135.2 Octopus bimaculoides | reverse complement strand
TGGGTATTGATGTTGTTGTGGGTATTGATGTTGTTGTGGGTATTGATGTTGTTGTGGGTATTGATGTTGTTGTTGGTCTTGATGTTGTTGTGGGTATTGATGTTGTGGGTATTGATGTTGTGGTGGGTATTGATGTTGTTGTTGGTCTTGATGTTTTTGTGGGTGTTGATGTTGTTGTGGGAGTTGATGTTGTGGGTATTGATGTTGTGGGTATTGATGTTGTGGGTATTGAAGTTGTTGTTGGTATTGATGTTCTTGTGGGTATTGATGTTGTGGGTATAGATGTAGTTGTGAGTGTTGATGATGTTGTGGGTGTTG
>NW_026366346.1:0-635 GCF_001194135.2 Octopus bimaculoides | reverse complement strand
GACGTTTTATAGGAATATTCAATCAATCCTTGAACATCGATGCTATTTAACCCAAGGTGGCGAACTGGGAGAATCGATAAACTAAGTCCCAGTTGAGCACTGGGGTCGATGTAATTGATTAGACCTTTCCCCTGAAAATTTCAGGCCCTGTGTCCATAATAGAAGGGTTTATTGTTATTATTAATGAGGCAAAAGGCGTCGAACTGGCAGAATCGTTAGCATGCCAGGCGATGATACGCTTAGCGATATTTCGTCTTTCTTTACGTTCTGAGTTCAAATTCCGCCGGGGTCGATTTTGCCTTTCATCCTTCCGGGAGTCGATAAATTAAGTACCAGTTGCGTACTGGATCGATCTAATCGACTGGGTTCCTCCACCAAAATTTCGGGCCTTGTGGTTAGTATTATTATCATTATTAAGACGAGGGCGGCGAGATGACAGAATCCTTAGCACGCCAGGCTTAGCGTTATTTCGTCTTTCTTTACGTTCTGAGTTCAAATTCCGTCGGGGTCGATTTTGCCTTTTACCCTTATGGTTGAGAACCCTGAAACTGAATTTTATGCATTTTTGTATTTCACTGGAAAGTAACTGTATAGATTTCGTTTTTGCATTTGGTTTGCAAGATTCTTTAGAGTCA
>NW_026366345.1:0-302 GCF_001194135.2 Octopus bimaculoides | reverse complement strand
GCTAAGCATTTCGCCCGGCGTGCTAACGGTTCTGCCAACTCGCCACCTTATCTAATATACATATTAAAGACAGATGCAGTATTAATACCGAGAGAGAACATTTATTCCCACTTAAATGTGGATGCTCTGTTAGAACAAACTTTACTGTGGTAGATACAATGAATGAAACTCTCATGTAGGCTTCGCAACATCAGTGCGTGCCATTGTAGAGATCAGCTGCCCAAATTGAGAGTAAATGAGAACATCTATGGAGAACTGATTAGAAACCTACACCTCTTGTATCCAGAACATAGATTTGCATT
>NW_026366344.1:417-685 GCF_001194135.2 Octopus bimaculoides | reverse complement strand
CATACATATACATACAAACGACCAACAGCTCCTCCCACCCCCATCAACCTGTGATCCAGTATTTGCCTGGTAAATCTAATCTTCATTATTCTGACACAAACATTGCTCCACCTTCAACTTCACCCCCGCCGTCGCTACCATCAGGTCTTGATTAAACTTCTTCCACCATCACAATAACAACAACAGTAACACCCAACAAAATACAAAGCAAAACATTTAATAAAGCTTTTTCTGTTCATTTTCATGAGATGTTGCTAAGTGTGTGTGT
>NW_026366344.1:0-150 GCF_001194135.2 Octopus bimaculoides | reverse complement strand
TGTGTGTGTGTGTAAAGACATACACATCCATGTCAATGCACACCATTACACACACACATGTTGCTAGTGCAATGCAAGTCAGTACAGGTAGCAAGTATCAAAGAGTGTTGTGGCAATAAATGTTGTGAACATGATAAGGGCTTCCATACT
>NW_026366343.1:0-303 GCF_001194135.2 Octopus bimaculoides | reverse complement strand
AGATACGCTATCAGCTCACAAGTATGTCTCTAATTATCTCCCTTTATTAATTTTTTTAAATTTTGCTCAAGGGGTCTCTATTTTCTATTTATGGCGTGTCATGTCATGTCAAAATCCTGTGAACTCGATATCTTTTACAGACAGATCTTAACAAATTGAGTTGTACATTTTCTACATCGAAATTTTCGACTGAAGAAACTTATTTTTACTGCGTTTAATGACGTTAAGCTAATTACAAAACAGTACTTAATGCATAATCATTCATTCCAGTTCTCTCCTCCCCTCTCACTCCTTTCCCTCTCT
>NW_026366342.1:0-278 GCF_001194135.2 Octopus bimaculoides | reverse complement strand
ACAACTTTCTTCAGCAGAGTACCACGAACAAGCGAGTAAACACGAGTCATGGGGAAAATACGACCCACGTTTACACATTTAATTTCTCAAACTATACCGCGCATGTGCGTTTTAACTTATCGGCAGTAAATATAAAATAAATGCCGATTTTCCTTCAGAAATTAGCCCAAAAATATATTATCATTAATAAATCATAGGGCAGTAAAAAATTTTTAGAAATTTAATTTGCCGCCAGTGGTCCAGCGAGAATAAAAATTAGTCAGTAGACTATATATATA
>NW_026366340.1:0-251 GCF_001194135.2 Octopus bimaculoides | reverse complement strand
ATATATATATCCACACTTACACACACACGCACATATGTACATACACACTCAAACAGCCAGAGATATATTACTGGTGGAAATGTGATTTATATATGTACTCAGGTGTTTGCTACTGACATCAGGATGGGGTGTCAAACCTTAACTGTATCCAAAATTATGAACTTAGTTTAGTGTGTTCATGTAGTTTTTGTTGTTTAATTTCTGTTTCTGTTTTTTTTTTTTTATAATAAAAGTTAACTCATGGCTGTATG
>NW_026366339.1:0-216 GCF_001194135.2 Octopus bimaculoides | reverse complement strand
TGTATGTGTATGTGTATGTGTATGTGTATGTGTATGTGTATGTGTATGTCCATATTTGTACGTTTGTATGTGTGTGCATGCAAGTATATATTCATATGCACGCATATGTATGTGTATGTATATGTATGTGGTTGTATATGTATGTCTTTGTATGTATGTATGTGCACATGTGGTATTATGCATATGCATGTCTTTGTATGTATATATGTATGTATA
>NW_026366338.1:0-513 GCF_001194135.2 Octopus bimaculoides | reverse complement strand
TTTAGAAAAAGCAATGCATTGGCAGAACCGTTGAAGCATCGGGCAAAATGTCTTGCCGAATTTAATTACGGCTTTTACGTACTGAATTCAAATTCCATCGACATCAGCTATGCTTTCCATTTCTCTTGACGTGATAAAATAAAGTACTAGTCAAACACTGGGGTCGATTAAATCGACTAACCCTCCTACTGAATTTTTCTGAAATTCAAAGAGCTGAAGAAAAGCCACTAAGGAGCACAACAGCTGAAACCAGCTCGAGGTGGTTACGATTGATACGAGAACGAAAAGTGGAACCCTTCTGCAAGCAAAGACTAAATTCATTCCTCACTGTTTCTCTCAGGCGAAGTATACAGGCTAAGGAACAAAATGCTTGTGATCCTGAGATACCTGCTGATGATATGGAAGGGTCTCAAACATTGCGATGAATTCAGAAGAGCTAGTAAAACCTCTGTGTAGTTCTTGAAGTTTCTTATTTCTTTATTGCTCACAAGGGGCTAAGCATAGAGGGGACAA
>NW_026366337.1:0-667 GCF_001194135.2 Octopus bimaculoides | reverse complement strand
ATATATATATATACATATATATATATACATGCATATACATAAATATATGTATATATATATTCATTCCCGATTATATAGCATCGCCCGTATCCTTCTGTATTTAATGCTGAATTGCGACGACAGCTTCTAAGATAGGCCGAGAATTCTGTTGAATGTTATAAGCCACAGGGACTGACGCAGTTTTATCAACGGTCATGATATATGGCAGTGAAACAATGAATGTTATATGCAACACGGAAGAAGGCTGACGGATGAGAAATTCGAAGTCAAGTGTTCACTTGACATCTCTCATTGCTAAGAAGCGAAGATACTGTGAGAATAAACGTGATCAAAACCTGGACAGGATTTTCTAGATATACATACATGCATACATACATACATACATACATATATATATACATATATGCGAGAGCGTACTGAACATTTCCTGGCTTTAAGAGTATCGCTAAAGGGATGGTTGGAGGCCTAACATTCCGAGTTCTTTTACAGGGTTTAGTAAAACTGAATGACTGCTACATTAAGTGTGCGAATGTGAGAGGGGAATATGCTGGATACAGTCATATTTAACTGATCCTAATGTATTTCTTTCATCCAAAGCCAGGACGTTTTCAGCGCTTCTTCGTAGTGTAGGTATGTGTGCATGTATGTATGTATATATATATATATA
>NW_026366336.1:0-595 GCF_001194135.2 Octopus bimaculoides | reverse complement strand
AATATTTTTGTTTTAAAATAGGTTTCATGAATCATGTTTGTTTTGAATATTTTACTTGTAGCTATTTATCTTATTCTTATTATCGTAACACATCGCTTGTTTCTCTCCTTTCTTTTCCCTGTGGATTCATAGTCGCACTCACGCATGCAGATGCAAATATACATAGTTACATACTTATGAGTGTATTTATGTTTCTGTGTTCTTCTCTGCATGTGTGTTTCTGTTTGAGTGTGTGTGCGTGTAAGTGTCTATGCGCGCGTGCACTCGTTCTGATATGTATAAGAATGAGTGCATGGGGGATTATAATGACTGCTCTTTCCGTCTCGTTATGTTTCTGAGATATCTGAAAAGATGGTGGACAAAGATGGTAACATGGAGCCGAACTGAAGCCAACTCTTCTCTTTATATTGTAAATGTATTCTGAAGATCAGCCTGTTAAAGCATTTGAACAGTATTAAATGCGAATTTAGGAAATCTTCATTTCCAGTTCAGATAAAGACTGATATGCAAACACATTGAATTCTTGAATAAAACTACCTCATATATCATGTCTAGAACAATATATATCTCTAGATTTTTAAATATATATGTATAT
>NW_026366335.1:0-356 GCF_001194135.2 Octopus bimaculoides | reverse complement strand
CACACACACACACAAGTTTATATAAGACTACATGTAGAATTGCTTCTGCATTAGTAGACATACATCTACAGATACATCAGTGGGTTATACTAACTGAGTGCTTATATGTGTATGCATGTGTATACTTTTGTTATGTGATATGTCATGTGCAATTGTATGACTGACTGAAGGTGCAGCATGCACACGAGTGTTTTGCATGGCAGAGCTGGTACATTATTATCCGAAGTACATGTAACATGTAGGAGTCATGTGCATAATGTCTATGTGTCTGTAACATAGCTATAGAAGTAAAGGAGTGTTAACTGGGATGGACACACATCTATGATATATAATACACATACATCTATAATATATAA
>NW_026366334.1:0-486 GCF_001194135.2 Octopus bimaculoides | reverse complement strand
TCCAGAGTTGCTCAGGTGCTAAGTTCGTTGTTTTAATAGTCCTTTTCTGATGTTGTTCCTTCACCAACAATATTTCTTTCCAAAATTCTTCCACTTCTGCTGTAGGTGCTGCAGTAATGTCTATTTTATTTTTACCAAGTTCTTGGTTTGAATTTTTGGTGGCTGGAATTGAACTGTTTCTTTTGTTCAAAGAAACGTTGGCGTTTCTCATTCCGGCGGATCCTTTGTGCTTTGGCAAGGATATCTTGCTTTAGTTTTACTTTTACGTCAGGTAAATCTTTTTCTGTAATGTCGTATTTGCATGGTATTTTTGTTTTCTTCTTGTTACTCAGTAGAGTGTCTACTAATTTCGTTAAGAATCGACAGACCTTTTCTCTAATTTTTAAACTTTGTTTTGGATATTATTTATCCACAGGGTTTATTTGGGTGGTGGAACTCCTGTTTATTATTATTATTATTATTATTATTATTATTATTATTATTATT
>NW_026366333.1:0-3166 GCF_001194135.2 Octopus bimaculoides | reverse complement strand
ACGTATTCGTACCTAGTGTTAGTTTCACATTTTGGCACAAGGCCAGCAATTTTGTAGGAGGAGATAAGATGATTACATCGACGCCAGTGATCAACTGGTACTTATTTTACCGACCCAAAACGGATGAACGCCAATTCAGCGGAATTTGAACTCAGAACATAAAGACGGACGAAATGCCGCTAAACATTTTGCCCGACCTGCAAACGATTCTGCCAGCTCGCCGCCTTCACAATACCTAGTATTAATATCTATCGGGTATGAAGACGGCCAGCTCGCAGAATCATTAGCACGTCGGGCAAACAATGTTTAATGGTGTTAATCTTTTCGTTATGAGTTCAAATTCCGCCGAGGTCGACTTTACCTTTCATAATTTTGGGGTCGATAAAATAAGTACCAATTTAGTACTGGGGTCGATGTAAACGACTAGCCCCTCCTACGAAATTGTTGGCCTTGTTCCAATATTTATCGACTTTTCATGTTGCAACAACTTTTCATGTTGTTCATTATTTTTTGTTTATATAATGTTAATTATTTTTATTCCTCTAATTAATACTAATTCTCTATCTTCATTTATCCCCAAATTTTATTTCTTTCAGTAACAAGGGAATTGTAATTGGAAATTAATTCTACTTATTTATTATCAGTATATTCGGCACTCTGTTCAGATATCTACGAACATTATTGTGTTTATTCTTCATTTCATTGATAATGATGACAAGGAATTTCTGTTAATGTATTTATTAGCTTGTACTGATATCTCATAGAATTACATAGATTCATCATTTTTAGTGTATGTTTAAATCATTTAATTCCTGTTCTAAAACGGAAGAATTAATGCATTCTTCAATTTATTTAATTACTTATTCAATCATGCGTCTTACTGCAGCTTTTGTCAGGATTTGACTACTTAAGATCAATCCTTTATTATCATTTGATGTTCACTATAGGTTCTGAAATTACACTTAAACATTTTGTTTAGCATTTTGTTCATATTGCAGACTATACTCCCAGGGAACCATTTCACCTAATTTATTCTGCGTTAATCAAAAAGAGTTTGTGTCAATAAGTTTAATTGCTGGGAAGGGTGAAATAAATCTGACATCAGATGTGATATTCATCTTCCATTTGCCATTGTCCTTGTTAGGGTTCCTATATATTATTGACGATTACTGAGTGCCGGAAATATATAACATATATCTGTGTTCAGTGAGACTGAAAATACATCTCCTAGCATCAAAATCACCTCTAGACCTCTACAGTTGAGAGTTAGCTTTTGCTTCTGTATAATTAAAGCCAAGGCATAGATTATTAAGAAACAAAAGCTAATTCACAACCGTTAACTGTGTGTTGGCACCCGGAAAAAAATCTCCGTCTTTTGATATTTCCTTTGTGGTCGGATATTCGAGTATTTACTTCCTGTTTTGCTGACCCAATATGTGTTACCACATTAATTCACCAACCGCTAGACCATGCTTGTCTTGAAACATTTTTCGACTGCTACATCTGGCCTATTGTACGCTGCTCTGATCGTACAGTGACTAAGATGACAGTTTTGTTGTTGGCCGTTGGTAATGATTCATAAATCTACTTCGTTTGATTATTTGAGTAGACATTTCAAATATTTTTGGCAGTTCGTTTATTGATTTTTTTAGTGCCATAGAAGGGATGATGTTGGTGGTGGTGATACTTTAGAATTGTGTATGGTATATATAGAAAGCTGTGTAATGTATTTTTCCTTTAAATATAGAATATATGCTCCCTATCTTTTTACTACAACAGTGCAAGATATTTCTGAGGTCTCCTATTGTAGAAGAAATGCAAATCTAACGGAAATATGCAAGTTGTACTGAAACAAAGCATGTGTACAAATCAAAAAGTATAGTGGTTATGAGAGTAATTTTACATGTGACACACAGCAGATGGGTTTATATGGAAGGGCTAAGGTACCGAGAGAAAAATATTGCCTTGAAATAAAATTGCATCAATAGAATAGTATTACTAGGATGTCCAACAATGAACACTGTTTTATCAAGAAAGTAACGGCCATATCACGGTCCTTGTTCAACTAATTCTTTCACCACAACCCAATGAATTTGATAGCAATAAGAATACATACAACAATGAAGTGGATTTTATGAAAGCTTCCGAAACAATGGAGGTGAATGCAGAGTAAAGCTTATTAATAAGAAGCGGGGAGCTTTTCTTCTACAACATTCGTCAAATATTTTACCCAGCCATCCATCTTCTCCGTTCGCTATTCCTAGGAGGATCGTAGAGGTAGTGTTCTCCTCTTCCATAGGGTCCTGTCAGAAACAACCATCATTGCATTTTCTGGTTTAATTTTCAAACGTGACCAACTGAGATTACGGATATTATCCAACCATCTCCCTCTTGGTTTTCTCCTTGGTCTCCTGTCGGCTGGCTTGCCTTGAGGAAGCTGTCCTGTGATTCTTTCCTGCGACATTCTAATCACATCTCCGTAGTGGCGGAGCTGTGACTTGTCAATGCGGAGAAATTGCGACTCATCGTGAAGAGACTCACTGATATTATGCATCCAGTCGAATATTATTACTCCACAGATCATTCGATCATACTATCATACGATCGTACTCTTTCGGACATTATCCAACTTTCATGACCATAGGTGAGGATAGGCACGAAACCCGAATTGAAGATAGTAGCTTTGGCATTTTTACCAACCCCTCTTCTTCCGAAGAGCTTCAAAATATGGATTTTTAGCGAAAATAAAACTGACACATTCAGATAAGTGTGACCATTCTGTTGAAGAATTTGTGGTGACCGGTATACCGACATCGCATATATAGTATGGTAGCGGCAATATTTAACGAAGATAGTTATTTGCAGAGAACCTAATGAAGTATATTACATCATATATACATATTTCCCACTTCACTACAAGCCGTAGATAATTAAGAGGTCTTAACATCATCGTTCAGTAACATCATTATCTTTGGTTTATGATGTTATTGTAATTATTTAATTATATGCGTGCAACCAGCGTGCAGAAATATATACACAAATACACACTCGTACGCACACTCACACACGTCAATCAATGCACAACCATACACGTATTTGCGTATATAGAGATGCACATGTTAAGAAGCTGTTATATACTATCACATGCATCACGCGCGCACGCACG
>NW_026366332.1:408-513 GCF_001194135.2 Octopus bimaculoides | reverse complement strand
ATATATATGTGTATATATATTTATGTATATATATATATGTGTATATATATTTATGTATACATATATGTGTATATATATGTATGTATATATATATGTATATGTATG
>NW_026366332.1:0-157 GCF_001194135.2 Octopus bimaculoides | reverse complement strand
ATATATATATGTATATATATGTATATATGTGTGTATATGTATATATATATGTGCATATGTATGTATATATGTGTATATATATATATAGGTATATATGCAGGTGTATATGTATGTGTATATATGTATTTATCTATGTATACATAGATGTAGGTATATA
>NW_026366331.1:0-364 GCF_001194135.2 Octopus bimaculoides | reverse complement strand
ATATATATATATATATATATATATATATATATATATAATTGTATCAACCAGACTTTTGGATATTACTATACACTGCTGGTCACAGCCTGCTTCCTTTGCATTTTAGTGGCATTTCAAAAAATGCTACCCTGCTGACTAGACAAGTAGGTCAATATTCCCACCACCACCACCACCACCAAATGGAATCTTAGTCCATCGCAGGGTTACCTATTTATGACTGAGTAGACTGGAGCAATGTGAAATGAGGTGTTTTGCTCAAGACACAATACACTACTCTCGTATAGGGATCCACACCATGATCTTCTGATCATGGGTGCAACATCCTAACCACTAGGCCATATATGTAATGTATGCGTCTATATAT
>NW_026366330.1:0-211 GCF_001194135.2 Octopus bimaculoides | reverse complement strand
TCTCTCTCTCTCTCTCTCTCTCTCTCTCTCTCTCTCTCTGACTTCACATGTTAGCATGGTCAAGGAACGCGTTGTCAGAAGGAGACTGATCAACTTCCTAGAAGAGAATAACTTGCGCAGAAACTTGCTACATGGTTTCCGCCCAGGGAGGAACTACCTCACACAGCCACTACAACATTATGATTGGGTACTAAAATAGCAGCTCAACCAC
>NW_026366329.1:0-355 GCF_001194135.2 Octopus bimaculoides | reverse complement strand
TACACATATGTGCACACGCATATACACCGCGTCCAATATCATTAGGGAAATCACCCTTCTCAATAAATAAGTGTATATGTGTTCAAAACCAATTGTTTTCACACTGACTGTTAGCAAAACCTATCTGCACACATTCTGTTAAAATAAATCTGATCTGCGCAAACGCCAACAAATGGTGGCCATTTTTGTGATTGGGCAACTTTTTCTCTATCACATTTGACTGTGGGTATGTTGGAGCATTTAGGTTGAACACATCGAAAACAGGAATTACTTTTTCAAGACTAGTACCTATTCTATCGGTCTCTAACCGCCAGATTACGCATTAACACCGGTTTGAAGCGGTAATTGGGGGACA
>NW_026366328.1:0-233 GCF_001194135.2 Octopus bimaculoides | reverse complement strand
ATTTATTTGTATGTATATATTTCTTTATTTATATGTATTTATTTATTTATTTATATATATATATTTCTTTCTTTATATGTATTTATTTATTTATATATTTACTTATTTTTATATTTAATTATTTATATATATATTTATTTATATATGTATTTATATATTTAATTTATAAATTTATTTATTTAATTATATATTTTTTTTATTTATATATTTATTAATTTATATATATTTATTTA
>NW_026366327.1:0-228 GCF_001194135.2 Octopus bimaculoides | reverse complement strand
CGTCTGCCGTTATGTTCTGAGTTCAACTTCCGCCGAGGTCGACTTTTGCCTTTCATCTTTTCCGGGTCGATAAATTAAATACCAGTAAAACACTGAGGTCGATTAAATCGAATAGTCCCCTCCCCCAAAGAATTTCAGTAGAAAGGGTTATTATTATTATCATTATTATTGTTGTGTTCGATAGGAAAGTGAAATAAGATATTCTTTCTCATTCTCATAGATTTTACG
>NW_026366326.1:0-204 GCF_001194135.2 Octopus bimaculoides | reverse complement strand
ATGCTCGAAATGAGGAGTAGATAGACAGCCGACAACTGATGAAGAGTCCTTTTTCTGTGTTACCTTGTCCTGGTTTCAATTTTTTTCTCGTTGTTTACGTATTTCACTCGTTCCTGTCCTGTAATTACTATCCACGTCTTGTATCTATCGCTAGTGTGTATGTTATTTGCATCGTTCGTGACGTCCTGAACTCATATATGTATA
>NW_026366325.1:0-264 GCF_001194135.2 Octopus bimaculoides | reverse complement strand
CATGGATTTGTGTGAAGTTAGAAAGTTATTGACAACGTTTTAGATGTAAGACAAAATAGTCTGATACTAATAACAGAATAAAAGAATTAAAAGAGTAATATATGTATACATGTATGTATGCTCATATATACGTATATCTATGTATTCATACTTGGATTTCTATATATGTACATAGATGTCTGCGTATGTTATGTCTAGATATGCGGACACTAATCATGAGTGTTTAACTACAATATATTCGTTCATATTTATGTATATTTTTGG
>NW_026366324.1:0-412 GCF_001194135.2 Octopus bimaculoides | reverse complement strand
TATATACATACATACACATATATATACAACCCTGCATCTACATACATATACATATATATTTGAATGACCCAGGGACCCTCTGCGATCTGGAAACGATTTATTTGGAATTAACGACGCTACAAATTGTGTAAATGGGAAAAAGCTAATATTTCCCTACCGTCCTACAATGCAGCCTATTATGAAAATGGCCGATTCTTTGCTCCTTGCCTATATTTGGTTATTTTTTTCTTTTCTTTTCTGCTGAGAAATTCGATTGCTCAATCTTCTGATTTAATGCTATGCGTTCGTTAGTCGCTGACAAATGAGATTTACAATGAATTGGTAAAGAAGATGCAGCGTTTGGCTTCGTGTGTGTGTGTGTGTATCTATCTATATATATATATATATATATATATATTTATATATATATATA
>NW_026366323.1:0-339 GCF_001194135.2 Octopus bimaculoides | reverse complement strand
ATATATATATTCACACGCACACACATAGACACACAAATATTTAAAATATGCGTTTTAACTGCGTGTGTGGTTTGCATAACTGTATTTCATTCTTTTTAGAATTCAACTGTTTAGTCATTTTTAATCCACAATTCTGACAAGCTTTTCTCGAACAATCCATCAGTCTGTGTGCAGTCATTAGACCATGGCAAACGAAAGAGAAAAGAGAACTTGTTAGGAATAAATCAAAACTGAAGTGCTTCTGATGTCAATTGATGTCGCCATGTTTATTTGTGAAACGACGCCCATTCATACATACATACATACATACGTACATACATACATACATACATATATATA
>NW_026366322.1:0-320 GCF_001194135.2 Octopus bimaculoides | reverse complement strand
CGTATGTATGTATGTGTATTTTCATGTATATAAAACGGTAAGATAAAAGCGAAAACATTAAGTAATTAACACTAATACATTTATTCGTGTGTTTGTGCGTGCTGTTTAAATGTATAAGTGTATCCAATAGAGGGACATTAATAATATAAATGACGATTCCGGATTATTTTTTCCGGATTTCCAGAAGCAGGTGTTTCGTGAGCTATAAAAGAAATAGTCAGCTATATACCTAATATGTCTTCATATATATTTTATTTTGCGAGTATCGCCTTTGATCGGCATTTAACCGTTAGAACTTGTAGTCGTGTGTGTGTGTGTGT
>NW_026366321.1:332-442 GCF_001194135.2 Octopus bimaculoides | reverse complement strand
TCATCTTCATCATCTTCATCATCTTCATCATCATCATCATCATCATCATCATCTTCATCCGCATCATCATCATCATCATCATCATCATCATCTTCATCATCATCATCATC
>NW_026366320.1:0-216 GCF_001194135.2 Octopus bimaculoides | reverse complement strand
ATATATATATACGTATGTTTACATATATATGCATGTATATATATGTATATATATACGTACATATATATATTTATATGTATATATATGCATATATACATATACATATATATACAGATATATATCAATATGTATGCATACATATATACATATATATATAATATATATGCACATATATATATATACATATATACACACACATATATATATATATATACA
>NW_026366319.1:0-247 GCF_001194135.2 Octopus bimaculoides | reverse complement strand
GTGTGTGTGTGTGTGTGTGTGTTTGTTTCCCAGCACCACTCGGCAACTGGCATTGACGTATTTATGTCCCTGTGTCTTAGTGGTTCAGGAAAAGAGGCTGATAGAATTCTTTTTTTCTTTTATTCTTTTACTCGTTTCAGTCGTTTGACTGTGGTCATGCTGGAGCACTGCCTTTAGTTGAGCAAGTTGATCCCAGGATTTATTCTTTGTAAGCCTAGTACTTATTCTCTTGGTCACTTTTGCCGAA
>NW_026366318.1:0-528 GCF_001194135.2 Octopus bimaculoides | reverse complement strand
TATCTGTGTGTTGGTTTGCACGCGCGCGCAAGCACACACACATATACATACACACAGGCGTATGTATGTATGTATATGTGTATATATGTATGTATTTTTTTCTCCTTTTTTTTCTTTCCTTTTTTTCTCTCCTTGTTTCTCTCCTTGTTTCCTTCTGTGTTCTTTTCTGTGGAAGAGCGTAGGTTCGAAACGTTAAAAACTTTTTTCAATTCCCGAGCGTTATACTAATACATCTGTTTGCTTTCTACACCACCTGTCTTCGTCTGTTGTTTTTTGTGAATTCTCCCTATATGTATGTATGTACATGCAATTCACCATGCATACACATAAAATGGCTTCACAGATGGCAAACGCAAGAAAAATATAGAGATGCAAGCATAATGTTATATTCATTTTTGTTAAGGAATTTGTTCGTCACACACTATCACATTCACAAACGCGCTCTTATACTCATCTGGGCACACATTTACAGAAAAGCACAGGTGTCTTGGGGAAATTTCAAACCTGGGTTCTCATTCCTAAGGTATT
>NW_026366316.1:0-333 GCF_001194135.2 Octopus bimaculoides | reverse complement strand
TAAACAAGTAAATTGACACAATACAATATCTGCAAATTGATGAATACCACCTATTCCCCTCCATTTTTGTTATTGCTATATAAATTAATGGTGAAATATTTTTTGCCCGCACGATGCGCGATGTACATTAAGCAACTTTGGATGAGTTCTTCACTTCGGAAACAGATTCTGATAATGATAAACCATAATAAAGAAGATGATGTCCCACTCTCTTATTTTCATTCTACCATTGTTTCGCACAGTAGCCAACATTGTTTGCGGTACGAACATGTCCTATTACGCTCTTAACATAACCTAATGTTTTTACTTGTAAAATATTTTTATGCACACATA
>NW_026366315.1:0-429 GCF_001194135.2 Octopus bimaculoides | reverse complement strand
TACAGATTGTATTTGTAATGTGTGAGTTGGTTTGTTGATGTCTTTTTCTGAAAACCCAAGCTTATCCAGACTGACAGTTTGGCATTTACTTACAAAATCAAGTGTTCCAATTAATCATTGGTAAATTTGTGACCTGGATATAGATCACATATAGAAGCTGAAGGTTTCGAAGCAGTTGTCCATAATTATCTTCCTTCTCTTTGATTTCCAAAGAGGTATTCACATCAGCAGGACCGCTGACCTTTATGACGGTACATGCCTTTTCTTGTCTGTCCCACAATATCCGGCCTATTATGCTTACACTTGACAGATGTTTTGATGAGAATGTTCGACCAGTATTCCTTGTGTTGATATATGTGTACGTATTCAATAACAGGAAGATTCTCTATATTTATTCCAGGACATTCTTTTACCTGAATGGCATTGTAT
>NW_026366314.1:0-721 GCF_001194135.2 Octopus bimaculoides | reverse complement strand
ATCTATCTAGCTGTCTGTCTGTTTAGCCATACATACATACATACATACATACATTCGTACGTACGTACATACATTCATGCGTACATACATACGAACATGCTTATATACTTACATACAAATATACATATGTATGTATGTTTGTGCATGTGTGCGTGTGTTTGTGTTCCTGTTTTTCCCCAAAACATATGGCAATCGGTGTTGGTTTGTTCACATCTCCGTTATGGTGTAGCTCGGTGTTAAGAGACTGTTAAAATAAGCACCTGTTTAAAAAAAGAAGAAACAAAAATAATACGTATTAGATTCGATTTGTTCGTCAAAAACCTTCAAGGAAGTGTCCCAGTATGGTCGCAGTCCAATGACTAAAATAAGTAAAAAAAAAAAGAAAATATATATTATTAGAATATTTTCCTTAGCCATTGCGCAGTAATAGCCATATGCTTTAAGCTTATATAAAAATACCATTATTATTTTTTACTGGATTGTAAAAACGGCACTGTATAAAAAAAAAAACATTCACACCGAAAGCATATGTATGTATGTATGTATGTATGTATGTATGTATGTATGTATGTATGTATGTATGTATGTATATCTGTGTATATATATTTGTATATATATGTGTGTGTGTATGTACATATATCTATATATAAATATTAACTGCAGTATTTGGTGGTCCAATTAGGATATGAAAACTATGTGGGTATCTTTTTAATACATTATC
>NW_026366313.1:0-287 GCF_001194135.2 Octopus bimaculoides | reverse complement strand
CCTCACACCTACCTTACAATGTCATTCTAAAACTAAACAGTCACACCATTGAAATCTCAAAGCTATGAGACAATGCAGGATTAATTCAGGACACTGTGAATAAATGAACATTACATTTGACAGAATGATCTGAATGTTGTGAAGGATTAAGATACAGATGAGAAGTACCATAAAAGTGACAGAGCTTTCTTACAGTCTGCTTAACTCTCATCTTTTCCACGACTATACTTCTAAGAAGCAAACTACCTGTGTGTGCTTCCATTGAGTTTTGAAGTAATAAAGCTAAT
>NW_026366311.1:0-697 GCF_001194135.2 Octopus bimaculoides | reverse complement strand
GTATGTATGTATGTATATATGTATGTATGTATGCATGTAAGTACATACATGCATACATACAGTTAATCCGATCAACAGAACAACCTGCTCGTGAAATTAACGTGCAAGTGGCTGAGCACTCCACAGACACGTGTACCCTTAACGTAGTTCTCGGGGATATTCAGCGTGACACAGAATGTGACAAGGCTCACCCTTTGAATTACAGGCACAACAGAAACAGGAAGTAAGAGTGAGAGAAAGTTGTGGTGAAAGAGTACATCAGGGTTCGCCACAATCCCCTACCGGAGCCTCGTGGAGCTTTAGGTGTTTTCGCTCAATAAACATTCACAACGCCCGGTCTGGGAATCGAAACTGCGATCCTATGACCGCGAGTTATGACCGGGAGGAACAGTCAATTATGATTTTATTCAACATACTCTACTTTCAGATTCACACACTTATTGCAGCGGTTTTTCAGGTTTCGTAAGCCATGTAAAAGAACCTGAAAGGCTGGGCTTCCGACCAGGCCTTCCGCAATAACTTTAAAGCCAAAACATTTTCAGCATCCCCTCGCATGCACATCATACATATTAAATACTTTTATTTACGTATCTATATTTATAAATCCCTACATAGATCAAATATAATTAAACATATAAAATACATAAATATATACACACAAACATATCTACTTACCGACATACAAGCATACACATAG
>NW_026366309.1:0-287 GCF_001194135.2 Octopus bimaculoides | reverse complement strand
TGTGTGTGTGTGTGTGTGTGTATGAATATATATGTCTTTGTATACGCACATACATATGTATAGCTACGCATATTCAAAGTATGTTCTTGTGTGAATATGTATGTGTGTTTATATGTATGCATGCATATATATTTTTCTGTATGTATATATATATATGCATGTATATATACACACACATATATACGTATGTATACATACGCACATACGTATTTATATGTATGTATATATGTTTTTATATGTCTATATATATGTATATATATATACATATATATATATATATATATATA
>NW_026366308.1:0-362 GCF_001194135.2 Octopus bimaculoides | reverse complement strand
TCAAATAAAAGTGTTCCAACAAATTTGCTCTGTAGATTATTGAGGTTTGTATTAGAAAGTAACACAATGCAGTTGAGACAAAGATTCTACCACCAGACGAAGGGTTGCGCCCTGGGTACCCCCATGGCAGTTAATTTCGCTAATGTCTTTATGACAAATTTTGAGACAAAGTTACTGAAGACATTCAAATCCCTTCATGGTCATGAACCAATACTTTGGTTACGGTTCATTGACGACGTATTTTTTGTCTGGGAAGGATCACAGGATAGTTTAATGGACTTCTTACATTTCTGTGATTGTTTTGCTAGAAACTATGGCTTTAAGTTCAACATAAAATTTACGTCTAGTTTTTCAAAAACTAG
>NW_026366307.1:523-683 GCF_001194135.2 Octopus bimaculoides | reverse complement strand
GGTGGTAGTGTTGACAGTGGTACTGATGGAGGTATTGGTTGACAGTGGTGTTGGTGATGCAGGTGGTGAAATTGTTGTTGTTGTTGGTGGTGGTGGTTGAAGTACAATACGTATGTGTGTGTGTGTGCGTGCGCGTGCCCAGGTAGGACTATAGTGATAG
>NW_026366307.1:0-513 GCF_001194135.2 Octopus bimaculoides | reverse complement strand
GGGGGGGGGGGGCGGTAGTGATGGTACAATGTCTGTGCTGAGGTAGGACAGTGACTCACCTGTATTATTGATTGATTGCAAGACAAGAGGTAAATTTCACCACCACCACCACCACCACCCATATCTGAACATGTGGAAGAGGTGAAGTGGGAGGGGATGCTGCATGTTGCTGATGTATGTCGATGTTATGTTATTACCATTATCATGTTGTTGTTATTGTTGTGTTATTATTGTTGCAATGTTGCAGTTATTGTGTTGTTATTGTATTATTATTGTTGTTATTGTATTGTTGCTATTGTGTTGTTGTTATCGTTATTATTGTGTTACAGTTGTTGTTATGCTGTTATTGCCATTACTCCATTGTTGTTATGTTATCAATGTTTTTGTTGTTATTGCGTTGGTATTGTGGTGGTGTTATTGTGGCAATCTTGTTGTCGATGTTATGATATTATTGATATTATTGAAGGGAAGGTCGGCGTATTAGTGTTTGTTTTTGCTCTCAATCCGGTGTTA
>NW_026366306.1:0-233 GCF_001194135.2 Octopus bimaculoides | reverse complement strand
AAAAAAACGAAGAAAAAGAAATGAAAAATATATGAAGATTAAAGGAAAAAAGAAATTTTCGTCAAAGAAAAGAAAGGTTCAACAGAGAGGAACGGTAAATGTAAATGAGAAGAAACGAGATGAATAACTTGCTTAATCTTTTTCACCCCTTTTTGCATTCTTAATTACTTCCCTTTGTTTTTACTTCATCACCCTCACCTACCCCCGCCCCCCGCCCCAGCACCCAGTCCACC
>NW_026366305.1:0-640 GCF_001194135.2 Octopus bimaculoides | reverse complement strand
TTTTTTTTTTTTTTTTTTCGTCTGATAATATATTTAATTATTTATAAAATGACAAAGGGATGCAAGGATGTTATATTTCAGAAAATCCTTTAAAAAATGGCTGTTCTTTTTCCTCACTCATTCCTCGCCCACCCAACACTAAAGAATTATAAGAACTGATTTACAAGAAACTGCAATGGAAGAAAGTATTTTATTCAAGAGGTTTTGGGTAACATATTCAAAATTCTTGAGTATTTTATTCAATAAATATGAGTCTTTAATTCCAGGACTGAGATTATTTTCTTCAAGATACTCTTGACTATTTTGTATTACCTAACTCCTGAGAAAGTTTATTTTCAGTTCATGGTGTATATGTGTGTGTATGTGTTTGTGTGTGTGTGTTTGTGTGTGTGTGTATATGTGTGAGTATACACATATATGGTATATACATTATAGATATGTATATATGTGTGTATGTATGTATATTTGTCATATTATATATAATATATAAAGTATATACACATGTGTTATATATTAGATACAACATTATTGTAACAAATATATGATAGCATCTATATAACATATTTTCTATATATATTATACATATTCTATATATAAAATATATTGTGTGTGTATGTATATATGCATATATATATATATA
>NW_026366304.1:0-536 GCF_001194135.2 Octopus bimaculoides | reverse complement strand
TATATATGTATATTTATATATCCTATAGTGAAAGAGTAGTGTGCAAAAATGAGTATGACAGTTTTATTAACTGACAGACGTCATTCAAGCATTTCATGTTGGGAGAATAATTCTTTTTCTAAAGAAAATTACTATTCTGTATTGTCTGTAACACGTCCAGTATTATAACACTATCACTGAAACCAATTCTCGAATTCTGTTTCAACAATTCACATGTAAACTTTTGTGCCAACTGCGTCACAGTCACTTTCACCTTGTTTCTTTTTATCAGTAGTTCATTGAACACGAAGAAGTGTGATGCATCAAATCGGCACAGTTCGATATGTGGGAGAGGCATTGATCAGTCCAATTTGCTGATTGCCTGATGTATTACCAAATATGTGAGTGGACGCTGATTGTCATAGCGAATGCGGATCGCTTTGAGCGTCTTCTTCGCTATCACTACTTGATATATTGTTGCTTATTTAGATTTTATTCACCTTACTTCGAGCTATGCGGATAATACCGGACTGACTTAGTGCTTCAACTTAAGTACC
>NW_026366303.1:0-304 GCF_001194135.2 Octopus bimaculoides | reverse complement strand
CCTAAATTTCAAACTTTGTACCTATATTAGAAACAGTTATTATTGGACAAAATATTTAGCAGCACCTCTTCTGGCTCTTTAAATTCTAAGTTCAAATACCACTAAGGCTAACTTTGTTTTCCATCCTTTCAATGGGAAATAAAACAACACTGTCAAGTACTGGGGTCAATATAATTGACAAAATCTTTCCCTCTTAAAATTAATCTATTCGGTTTCACTTATTTTTGCTTTTTCTAGTTTTGTATATACTTATGTCTTCTCATTTTCTCTTCTGAAATAGTTTCACTATAAACAGCAAAAATGG
>NW_026366302.1:242-469 GCF_001194135.2 Octopus bimaculoides | reverse complement strand
CTTCCTGGCAAACTTCTTAGTTCTCTATGTTATAGTATTATAACATATATATAATTATATTTTGTGTCGACCGTGTGACGCGTTTAAAAAGGAGCCTGTTTTCCATTCATCACCATTTCTCCTTTGGTTCGCACGGTCGTTTCCTACATATATATACATATATACGACGGGCTTCTTTCAGTTTCCATCTACCAAATCCACTCACAAGGCTTTGGTCGGCCCGAAGC
>NW_026366302.1:0-232 GCF_001194135.2 Octopus bimaculoides | reverse complement strand
CGGGCTTCTTTCAGTTTCCATCTACCAAATCCACTCACAAGGCTTTGGTCGGCCCGAAGCTATAGTAGAAGACACTTGCCCAAGGTGCCACGCAGTGGGATTGAACCCAGAACCATGTGGTTGGTAAGCAAGCTACTTTATTTCATTTCAATTTGCCATAAAGGCAGTACACAGGGAGTAGGTACGGGCTGGACAAAAACATTAATGAGATGAAATGGATGATAAATATGAT
>NW_026366301.1:0-821 GCF_001194135.2 Octopus bimaculoides | reverse complement strand
ATGTATGTATATGTACACACGTATACATTAAGTTAGGTGCATATATATATGAATACAGACAAACACACACAAATACACACACATATATGTATATATATGCATATATACATATATGTAGTTACGTACATATGTATGAGTATGCACACACACACGCACACACAAACATACAAATATATATTTCTACGTATGTATACACACACAGATACGTGTGTGCGAGTGTATTTTCGTGTATCTTTGTATGTATATACATTGACAACGCTTCTGTTTGAACTTAAGAAATATTAATATACTTGACTGTATAACGTTAGCGATTTAGGCAGGATGTCTAAATTCATTGCTATGTCGCCTGAGTGTCTTGTCTTGTAATATTGATTTCACTGTATGGATCAGCGGTATTTTATTTTGGTACATCATGTAAATAATCGATTGAACTAGTAATAGTATTTTATTTTATATCGGGATTGTATTTGCTGATTTAAAAAAAAAAACATAAATAAAGGAATTGTACACATATGTAACATGTCAAAATGTACAATTGCACAAAACTAGACACTTCAAACTTCTATGAGTACACATAAACAGAGAAGGAAACACATGCAGATATGTGCTCCCACCAATACACAATGTTTTTGTGTGTATGTCTGTTAGTGCTTCATGACTGTACGTAGCCATATGCATGTACATATTATATTTGTATGGATGTACGTATGTGTACATATGTATGTACATATTTGTGTATGTATCCATGTACATATTTATAATATGCGTTTCTTTTTTGTATGTGATGTGTTTGTATGTCTTTGCCTTTATATATCTCGGAA
>NW_026366300.1:0-239 GCF_001194135.2 Octopus bimaculoides | reverse complement strand
TATATATATATATATAATATTACATTAGTTCCATTAGGCTAGAAAATGAATAAGATTTGGTGAAATAGGGTCTGGCGAAATACGAAATGTTTATAATGCTCTCATTCTCAATGAAACATTCATCAGTCTATCTAATTATCTACCTACATACATACACACATGTATATATACATATATACATACATAAATTATATATATACACATATATATATATATATACTTTATTTAAAAGCAGCAGA
>NW_026366299.1:0-263 GCF_001194135.2 Octopus bimaculoides | reverse complement strand
ATTTATGTATGTATGTATGTATGTATATGTTTATGTATGTATGTATGTATGTATGTATGTATTGGTGTGTATGTATGTATATGTAAGTTATTCAGTTTTATTTAATGTATGTGTATATTAACATATATATGTGTGTGTATAATTATCTATCTAGCTATGTGTGTATAGATAGATAGATAGATAGATAGATAGATGGACAGGTAGATGAATGGATAGGTATGTATGTATGTATGTATGTATGTATGTATGTATGTAGGTAGGTA
>NW_026366298.1:0-229 GCF_001194135.2 Octopus bimaculoides | reverse complement strand
TATTTCATCAGTCTCTTTTTCCAAACCACTACATTATGAGGATGCAAACATACCAATGCCGGTTAACAAACAGTGGCTGTATATATCAATTTTTTTTTATCCCCCGCCCCCAGCTTAAGGCTGTTTTTATTTATTTATTTATTTATTTATTTTTTAATCCAGCTTAATGCTGTTTTTTAGCGCGGGGACATAGAAATAATCGGACTGAATACCCGATCGCGCGGTTAAA
>NW_026366297.1:254-494 GCF_001194135.2 Octopus bimaculoides | reverse complement strand
TGTGTGTGTGTGTGTGTGTGTGTGTGTGTGTGTGTGTGTGTGTTCTTACTATCGTTTGACAATCGATGTTGGTGTGTTTACGTCCCCGTAGGTCAGCGATTCGGCAAAAGAGACCGATAGAATGAGTATTAGGCTAACAAAGAATAAATCTTGGGGTCGAATTGTTCGACTAAAGGCGGTGCTCCAGCATGGCCGCAGTCAAATGACTGAGACGAATAAAAGAATACATATATATATATA
>NW_026366297.1:0-244 GCF_001194135.2 Octopus bimaculoides | reverse complement strand
TGGCCGCAGTCAAATGACTGAGACGAATAAAAGAATACATATATATATATATATATCATGTGAAGGCGCGTGGCCTAGTGGTTAAGGGTGTTGCCCCCACGATCATGAGATTGTAGTTTCAATTCTCAGACCGGTAGCGCTCAATTCACGTTGTTCCAGTCAACTAAGCTGTAAATGGATAACTCATCAACAGACTAACCTTCCGATTGCGGGGGGGGGGAATGTTGGTCTGCTCGTCTAGCCA
>NW_026366296.1:0-524 GCF_001194135.2 Octopus bimaculoides | reverse complement strand
GCATGGAAAGCGGACGTTAAACGATGATGATGATGATGATGATGAAGCAGCTAGCTTGTATGTCCTTATTGGAGCAGTTTCTGATGTACTTCCATCCAGGGTCAATATCAGCCAGTGAGTTTCACAGTTGAATGTTTTTAGTGTGGAAGATATGCATCCTCAGAACATGACTGCAGGATGCAAATCACTACTTAGAGAATATTCATGGAACAAAACAATGTATTAGATAGCTGTTCTGTTACGACTAAATAAAAATACATCAAAACCAATGCAATAAAGATTAACAGAAAATTGCACCATATTTATTTTCAATTGGAGGTATGTAAACACAAGAAAGCTAATGACCAGATTCTTGTAATGGGTTAGTGACTGGAAAGTATTGATGGATATAAAGACACACAGGGTATTCCTAATACATATTCCAATAGCATAGAACCCTCACCCTGTGGCATGTTCTAAGTGAATTCATAAATTTTATAGGTATACTTATGTACTTAAATACATACATATGTATGTTTGTGTGC
>NW_026366295.1:0-536 GCF_001194135.2 Octopus bimaculoides | reverse complement strand
GTATTTTTATCGCACTGACGTTAAGTGGACAGCTGACTTCAACTTCTAATATTATTTTTTACTTTCTATTTTATCAATTCTAATCAACAATGTCAGGTCGGGTATGTTTTAATTAGTTTGCTGTTTATAGTCTTATTTTACACCAATATTCAATGGATCTAGTGTTCTGAGTGTGTTCTTCATTTCTTTACTATTCCGTTCCAGAATACTTTCGCAGCCACATTTTGACTTATGGTTTAGAATGTGGGTAATATCCTCAGGACATTTAGTAATTAATTTCTCGAGGTTGACAGTGACTGCTGATATCTTCTGTTTAGATTTTGCATAGCTTAAATTTGTTTTCATTGGTTGTTTTCTCTATTTTGGTTAGACGACATTTAGGTGGGTGCCGAGTTTCTCTTTCTCCTCAGTTTCATGGAATAATCCGTCAAGGAACGCCGAACCAAGCCAGAGCTTTTAAAGGGGAATGTTACCTCTGTGGTCTCTATTTTTCTTTTCAAGTCCCCAGGTACAACTATGTAGCTACACTATTTCAA
>NW_026366294.1:0-201 GCF_001194135.2 Octopus bimaculoides | reverse complement strand
TCCAGCGAGTCAGTAAGCCAAAGTATCAACTCAAACCAGCAGGCAGACAGGCAGATAGCTCACTAGCAGTAACGTCCAGCAGGCAGACAGACAGATAGCTCACTAGCAGTAGCAGGCAGCAGGCAAGCAAGCAGACAGATAGCTCACTAGCAGTAACGTCCCTTGTCAGATTTTTCTACTTTCACTTCTGACAGCTAATAC
>NW_026366293.1:0-506 GCF_001194135.2 Octopus bimaculoides | reverse complement strand
TATATAATTCTCTTCTTTCCTCTCTTTTACTCTTTATTTCTTTTTTCCTATATTTCTCCTACCACTACCCCGTTTTTTCATGTTATTCGCCATCATTGTTTTCTCTATTTTCATTCCCGCCCCACTATTAGTTTACAATCTACTTAGTCTCTGTTTTGCCTTCTTTCTCCTGTTCTCTATTACCTTTTTTGTCTGTTATTTCTCCTCTCCCCTCACATAAAATGTTCTAGCACTTTTATCTATCTATCTATCTATCTATCTATCTATCTATCTACCTACCTACCTACCTACCTACCTACCTGCCTACCTGCCTACCTATGTATATGCGTTCCCTTCTATTCTTAATTACCTAAATTCTTTCTTTGAAGAAGTAACTGGCTTCTAACAAAGTTACAAAGCTCCGTCGCTGGATTGTAGAGAACCAAAGCAATTTTATGCTTCCAACTTGAGAAAAAGTCTTCTCTTTTACTCTTTTACTCTTTTACTCTTTTACTTGTTTCAGTCAT
>NW_026366292.1:0-518 GCF_001194135.2 Octopus bimaculoides | reverse complement strand
TATGTAAGGTGTGTGGGAGGTGTGTGTGTAGGTGTATGGGAGGTATGTGTAAATGGAGGTATGTATGGGTTGTCAGGTGTGTGGGAGGTATTTGTGAATTGGGGTATATGTGGGTTATGTGTGCAAGGGTGTGTATGCTTGGGTGGGTGTGTGTGTGTATGTTTGCGTGATTGTTAGCGTGTGTGTGTATATGCAAATGTGCGTGTGTATGTGTGTTTGTATAAGTGTGTGGGCGAGTCTGAGCGTGTGAGTGCATGCATATGTGTTGTGTGTGTGTGGTGTGTTGCGGGTTGGTGTGCTTACATGTGTGTTTATGGGTGCGTGTATTTTTTGTGTGTGTATGTGTGCGTGTAGGTAGGGGTGAGATAAAAAGTGGAAAAATGTAGTGAGTGTAATAACAAGAGAATAATGGTTATAATGTAAAGGGGACGAGGGGGGGGTAAAAAAAAAGAAAGAAAAGTGTTGCAGAGACGTAAAGGGGAGAGTCATAAGGAAGAGAGGGCTGCGTTGAGTCCGAA
>NW_026366291.1:0-568 GCF_001194135.2 Octopus bimaculoides | reverse complement strand
CAACAAAAGAATGAATGACACTTTTCGATATTATGTAAAACAGAGGAATGATGCGTACGTTTTTGTGTATGTGTTTTTAATTTTATGTACGTTTTCTGCGTATATATATGCCTGTGCGTATAGACTACGTTTTGTATATCTGCGTATGTATATGTGTGTGCATGTAAAGATGTACATATGAGCGTAGTGATGCGTGGATGTGTATATATGCGTGTGTATGTGCGTGTATGCGTAGACATATATATGTATATACGTGTGTGTTTGTATTTATACACGCGTTTGTGAGTATGTATATAGATATATATACATACATGCGTCTGTGTGTGTGCTTACATGTATATGTTTGTGCATATGTTTGCATATGCGGATTCTATGAATGAAGTATTGCTGTCACCTCAACATGCCTATTGGAGTAATCTCCCCTGATTCAACGTTATTTTTCTTTTTCTTAGCATTTTGTTTTAATAACTGATGAGGTACCGGAGCAGACTTGAGCCCCGATAGCCGAAACTCTGAGATTAATATGACAACCAACTATCTGTCACGTGTAATATATATACATATATAT
>NW_026366290.1:0-284 GCF_001194135.2 Octopus bimaculoides | reverse complement strand
ATATTCATAGACAAGTACAAGCGATAGATGCGTCACACGCTCTTTATGTTCACCATACTTTTGGTTTCAGCCTTTGACTTGTACATATGTTCTATGTTGCTTTCCTCTTGCAATCGCATTTAAATATTCATATCTTACATAGGCACAAGGTCAGAAAATTTTAGAGGAAATATAGTTAGTTGATTATATCTTTTCTACTCTCTGCACTAAGCCCGAAATGTTTTTTTTTGGAGTGGGGGGGGCAGTCGATTAGATCGACCCTAGTACGTAACTGGTACTTAATT
>NW_026366289.1:0-278 GCF_001194135.2 Octopus bimaculoides | reverse complement strand
TATATACACTTCATAAAATGTTCATATACTTCTGTGTAGGTGTGCGTGTGTTGTGTGTGTCTGTGTGTGTCTTTTTGTGTGAGTCTGTGTGTATAGTTGATCTCAAAATGGAAAGATATACGCTTGCTACTTTTATTGGCTGTCTATAACTTTGTAGATTATAAGATTGCTAATGTCGCCTCTTTTAATAGTTTCATCCAATACTACTATTGCTTCGATATAATAACTTTGTTCTGTGATCTGTCATTAACTATTAGAATATATATACACACACACAC
>NW_026366288.1:0-291 GCF_001194135.2 Octopus bimaculoides | reverse complement strand
GTGAATTTTTAGATTATTATTAATCATTTAAATAAGTGTGTTTCAGCAGGTATGTGTGGAAAATTTTTTGTGTGGGTATGTGTGTGTGTGGGGGGGTGTATGGGTATGTGTGTGGGGGTAAGTGTGGAGAAAATTAATTTCTAAAATTGGTTGTGTGTTTGTTTGTGAATTTGTAATGATTAATTTTTAATCTAAAATAAGTATGTGTGAAAAATTGATTTCGAAAATTACTTATTTAAATGTGTCAATTATTACCCATACATAAGTGTGTATGGCTGTGTGGGTATGTGT
>NW_026366287.1:0-697 GCF_001194135.2 Octopus bimaculoides | reverse complement strand
GTACGTACGTTTGTTCGTTCGTTCAATCTTTCGTACGTTCGTTCGTACTTACGTACGTACATGCGCACGTTTGTTAATTTGTTCGTTCGTTCGCACGTTTGTTCGTACGTTCTTTCGTAAGTACGTACGTACGTTCATTCGTACGTACGTACGTGCGTACGTTCGTTAGTTTGTTCGTTCTTTAGTTTGTTAATTCGTTCGTTCCTTTGCTCGTTCGTACATACGTACATTCAATTCTTTGTTTTTTTCGTACCTACGTACGTTCGTTCGTTCAATCGTTCATTCGTTCGTTCTTTCGTTCAATCGTTCGTTCGTTCGTTCTTTCGTTCGTCCGTGCGTTCTTCCGTTTCTTTGTTAGCGCGTTTGTTCAATCGTTCATGCGTTCTTACATACGTACTTACGTACGTAAAGCCGTACATATGTACGGACGTTCGTTCGTTGCCTCGTTCGTTAGTTCTTTCGGTCTTTCGTACGTATGTACGTACGTTCGTTCATTAGGTAGTTCGTTCGTGCGTTCGTTCGTACATTCGTTCGTTCGTTTCATTCGTTCGTTCGTTTCATTCCCTCGTTCGTTCGTTTCATTCGTTCGTTCGTCTGTCCGTCCGTACGTTCGTTCATTCTCACATACGTTCGTTCGTACGTACGTACGTTCATTCGTTCGTTCGTACGTACGTAGTACGTTCCTTCGTTTATTCGT
>NW_026366286.1:0-251 GCF_001194135.2 Octopus bimaculoides | reverse complement strand
CACACACACACACACACATATATATATATATATATATATATATGTACTTATATTTTTTTTTACGAACGATACAGATCGTATAGAAGTTCTCAACTTGAACATGAGGCGTTAGACAAGTATGATAAAGAGAATAGGAAAAGTTCAAATCAAGCAAACTATAATGAACACATATATATACGGATTTTGTTTAAGATAAAAATTGTCCCAAAAACATGCATTGATATATTAAATATACATATATTTTTATATAT
>NW_026366285.1:0-296 GCF_001194135.2 Octopus bimaculoides | reverse complement strand
TGGCCGCAGTCAAATAACTGAAACAAGTAAAAGATTATATGTATATATATGTATATATGTACATATATATGGATATTTGTACATGAATATATATGTATATATGTACATACATACGTACATGTGTTCATACATACGTACATGTGTACATATATATGTGCATATGTATGTGTATGCCTACATGCATATATGCACGTGTACATGCATGTGTACATGTGTACTTAGGTATGTATGTACATATGTGTATGTACCCACGACACTCTCGGAGTGGTTGGCGTTAGGAAGGGCATCCAGCTGTA
>NW_026366283.1:0-237 GCF_001194135.2 Octopus bimaculoides | reverse complement strand
AGTAACCAGCTTACTGTAGAATATGGATAAAGCATTTCGTTTTTTGTAGGTAAGCAAGTTATAGGCTTATGATTCGGGCGACCGTGGGGTGTCTCAGGTATTCTTGTTTTGGAGAATAAATACTGTTTACTTTTCCAGTAGGGTCAACATTCGCAAGTGGATTATGCATGCAGTGCAATTATATAGCGTGGAGGCGCAATGGCCCAATGGTTAGGACAGCGGACTCGCGGTCATAGG
>NW_026366281.1:0-760 GCF_001194135.2 Octopus bimaculoides | reverse complement strand
AGCCACCATATTGTATCATTTATTCCTTTCTTATGGGCAGAATTGGCACAACTGATATATAATGAACTGGATTATTTGTGTAATGGAAGTTAGTTTGTTTAAAAGTGATAGTGGTGGAGGGTACAATTTGCATGGGTTTGCATGAAAGTGCTTTCTGTTCCTAAGAAGGATCACAAACTATGCATTGTTTCATTGTGTAATAGGAGGTTAATACGATTTTGCCCAAAAATCATATTTTTAAAATTTTATATATATATATATATATATAATTGCCTATCATTGATAAGACCAAGGAAGGTCAAAACCATGTGATCTGGAAGTAGTGGGGATTTATCTTCTCACTTGCGATATAAACAAAAGAGTGTATTTTGCACCAAAAGGCCAGTATGAGAGGTTCTCTCGTGGTTTCTACCGCAGTATAGTTTGTTCTAACAGAACATCCACATTTGAATGGAGATATTACCCCTTGATATACACATGTGTGTATGTGTATGCATGCATGCACACAAGCACACATATATCATTATCATCATCATCATCATAATTATATATATTGTTTTCTGTCTGCTCCTGTTTTCTTCACCAAAACCTCCTTCCAATTCCTTTCTTCTTTCTTTTTCTATATTTCTTTTCTCTATGGTGTGTTTATGCTCAGCTTTTATTTATTTCTTTTTTCTTCCTTCCAGTCTTCCACCTTTTTAATAGTATTTTCCTTCTTAATAACCTTTCATTCTGTACATCTATCTACATACATACATAT
>NW_026366280.1:0-1120 GCF_001194135.2 Octopus bimaculoides | reverse complement strand
AAACACACACACGCACAGACACTTGTATATATAACCTGAAGATCTGTCAGATAAGAAAATATAATAATGACAGGAGGGAACGAAAAATGAGGAAAAAGGAAAAAAATGGAAGAATAAAAAAGAAAGAAGAGAAAATATATATATCGATTAATAATGTCGTATTTATTGTTGTTATCGGAAATGCAATGCATGATGGGAATTGAAATTGGTCAAGAATTCTAGGAGATTCCATATCGATCTCATATATCAATTACTTTTAAGAAAATGATTTTTTGATAATCCCGAGATAAAGGGAACAGTCAGTCTGCAACTGGAAAGCGAGAGGCCAATGGCGGATATCCACCATCTTGATTTAGTCAACTCAGAAAAAACAAAGGGACGGGTAAGGGTTTGTATTAATGGGAGTTCGTTTAATTTTACCTGTTTTTTTTTTCTTTTTTAAACTTGTTTTTATTTTTTCGACTGTGGCCATGCTGGGATAACACCTCGATAAGTTTTAGTCGAAACTTACGCCGTTGGGACTGTAAACAAACCAAAAACTGTTGTCAAACTGTAGAAAGGGGGACAAACAGACAGACACACATACATAAGCCTTAAAATACCTATTCGTTTTATTATTACAATATATATCTTTTACCTGTTTCAGTCATTAGTCTGGGGCCATGCTGGAGCACCGCCTTGAAGGGTGTTAGTCGAACGAATGCGCCCCAGTACTTATATTTTTAAAACCTGATGTTTATTCTATCGGCCTCTTTTGACAGAAGCCCTAAGTTATGGGGACGTAAACGCACCAACAGCGGTTATCAAACGACGGTGGGGAACCAACATAAACACACACACACACACACACACACACACATGTCATGGGTTTCCACTCAGTTTGAAGTTTCATAATTCACCCACAAAGCTTTGGTCCCCCCCTCCACATGGCTGAATATACCAGGTTTCAATGTAGGAGTAAACTCTGCGGATATCTTTCCCCCCTTATTTTATGTAAGGCTGAATTTAAATATATATATTTATATGCACACGTACATACAAAAATATATACATCACATACAGAATGCATTTATATAGATGTGTGTGTGTGTGTGTATATATATATATATATATATATATA
>NW_026366279.1:0-1149 GCF_001194135.2 Octopus bimaculoides | reverse complement strand
TCTCTCTCACGCACATCTCTATCAGCCCCGCCTCTATCTGCATCTACAGTAAGTAACGAAGGTGAGCTCCTTTTACTCCACATTCTTTCTCTCTCTCACGCACATCTTCTCTATCTGCATCTACCATTAGCGACGAAGGAGAGCTCCTTTCACTCCACATTCGTTCCCTCTCTCACGTACATCTTCTCTATCAGCCCCGCCTCTATCTGCATCTACAGTTAGCGATGAAGGTGAGCTCTTTTTACTCAACGTTCCATCCTTTCGCTCATGCACATCTTCTCTATCTGCATCTACAGTTAGCGATGAAGGTGACCTCCTTTTACTCAACATTCTTTCTCTCTCTCACGCACATCTTCTCTATCAGCCTACACCTCTATCTTCAACTATAGTTAGCGACGAACGTGAGCTCCTTTTACTCCACATTCTTTCTCTCTCTTACGCACATCATCTCTATCAGCCCCGCCCCTATCTGCATCTACCGTTAGCGACGAAAGTGAGCTCCTTTTACTCCACATTCTTTCTCTCTCACACACACATCTTCTCTCTCAGCCCCGCCTCTATCTGCATCTACAGTTAGCGACGAAGGTGAGCTCCTTTTACTCAACATTCTTTCTCTCGCTCACACACATCTACGTTCTTTCTCTCTCTCACGCACATCTCTATCAGCCCCGCCTCTATCTGCATCTACAGTTAGCGACGAAGGTGATCTCCTTTTACTCCACATTCTTCCTCTCTCCCACACACATCTTCTCTATCAGCCCCGCCTCTATCTGCATCTACAGTTAGCGATGAAGGTGAGCTCCTTTTACTCAACATTCCATCCTCTCTCTCACGCACATCTACTCTATCAGCCCCGCCTCTATCTGCATCTACAATTAGATACGAAGGTGAGCTCCTTTCACTCCACATTATTCCTCTCTCTCACGCACATCATCTCTATCAGCACCGCCTCTATCTGCATCTACAGTTAACAACGAAAGTGAGCTCCTTTTACTCAACATTCTTTCCCTCTCTCACGCACATCTTCTCTATCAACCTACACCTCTATCTTCAACTACAGTTAGCGACGAAAGTGAGCTCCTTTCACTCCACATTTTTCCTCTCTCACGCACATCTTCTCTATCAGCCCCGCCTGTATCTGCATCTACA
>NW_026366278.1:553-786 GCF_001194135.2 Octopus bimaculoides | reverse complement strand
GAAGTTTAGCTTAATGGTAAAGCACTTAACGCGTAATCACAGGGATGTGATTGAGTATGCTTATTTTTTAGTATTTGAACTGTGTGTATGTGTGTTAATATTCATAGTTACATTCCATTAAAATATATGAAACTCCTTAAATATGCGGAAATTTGTGTACATATATGCATACATACTTACTTAGATTTATAATTACATACATTCAAACATACATACATACATACATACATACA
>NW_026366278.1:0-448 GCF_001194135.2 Octopus bimaculoides | reverse complement strand
ACATACATGCATACATACATACATGCATACATACATACATACACATACATTTGTATTTATATGCACATACTCTTAGTATATGCATCTTCTTGTATGTTCAATGTATACATAAATGTGTTTTTACTCTTCATAATAACAATATTTAAAATATTTGCACACATATAATAGTTATTGCTGTCATTTTCTGTCTCTCTCTTCCTTTCTGTATTTATGCATATTTATACCTCTGTGTGTGTGTATGTGTGTGTGTGTGTATGTATGTATTTATGTATGTGTGTAGAACATGCATTAAAAATTCCCGGACTACTGATTAATAAAAAATAACTTATCAAATTTCTAACATCATCTCCTTCGAAATAGTCACCTTGCGCAGCAATACACCGGTTTCCAGCATGGAATCCAGCCTGGAAGTTGTTTTCCGTAAGCGAATCGTGAACCTTCCGCCCTG
>NW_026366277.1:0-382 GCF_001194135.2 Octopus bimaculoides | reverse complement strand
CAGGAGGTGGTCAAACTCTGTTTAAGGAGTAGACAACCACCATATATAAAGTATATATAAAGTATATAGATATACATATGTGTGTGTGTGTGTAGTGTATATATATATATATATATATTTTGTTTTGGGATTTGGTTTGCAAGATTCTTTATGTGAGTTCGTATGTAGAAGCATATTCTGTTGTGTCTGGGGAGTCATTTTTTTTTTGTGCCTTATAATTTAACACACTCACTGGTAAAATTTCCATTTATTTCTTATTTTTATTTTCCTAAAATTTTCATTGTGTCTTCCAACCTTTTCAGTAGTCTTGACTCTGTCCGTTATTTACACTGCATTTCTTTTTGTTTGTGTGTGGGTCAGTGTGTGTGTGTGTGTGTGTGTG
>NW_026366276.1:213-325 GCF_001194135.2 Octopus bimaculoides | reverse complement strand
CAGATATCACAATGATATGGTTTCTCTCCTGTATGAATATATTTGTGTTTAGTTAAGTCACAATTTTGAGAGAATGATTTACCACAGATATCACAATGATATGGTTTCTCTC
>NW_026366276.1:0-126 GCF_001194135.2 Octopus bimaculoides | reverse complement strand
TTACCACAGATATCACAATAATATGGCTTCTCTCCTGTATGAATACGTTTATGTTTAGTTAAGTCATCACTTCCGCAGAATGATTTACCACAGATATCACAATGATATGGCTTCTCTCCTGTATGA
>NW_026366275.1:2039-2713 GCF_001194135.2 Octopus bimaculoides | reverse complement strand
TACTACTACTACTACTACTACTACTACTACTACTACTACTACCACTTTTACTATTGCTTATCCAGCTTCTTCACGGCAGTCCTTGAATCATCAGAAGAAATGAATGAACGGCGTCTCCAGAAATTACGTTTATTCCATAACCTCATTCAGTGTAAAAGACCAAACCAGAACACTCAAACGCACTGTGCTGCAGCGGGGCCACGTCTAAACTTATAAGGTTATAAATCGGATAGGAAACGTTAGTTGACCAGTAGTACAATAGTAATAATAATAATAATAATAATAATAAAATAATAATAATGATTGGTACGACCGCAAACCCGAAGTCATCATCGAAAATGATAATGCAAAGATCCTGTGAGGTTTTATGATTCAGTGCGACCATGAGATAGAGAATAGGAAGCCAGACATTGTGTTAATTGTGTTAATTGAGAAAGAAAACAAACTATGCTGGATCTTAGATATAGCATGCCCAGCAGACAACAAGGTATGCAATAAGGAAGAAAGAAAAGTCGAGAGATTTGACAGGTTAGCTTGGGAGGTAAAGAAGTTGTGATCGATGAAGAAGGTGGTAGTAGTACCAATAATTGTCAGAGCCCTGGGAACAGTGAGCAAAAATCTTGAGAAGTACGTGGAACAAATAGGGGCTGCAATAAGGGTGGAGTACTTGCAGA
>NW_026366275.1:0-1408 GCF_001194135.2 Octopus bimaculoides | reverse complement strand
TTTTTTTTTTGTTTTTTTTTTTTTGTTTTTTTTGTTTTGTTGTTATTTTGCTTTTGTATGTTTTTTTGCTTTATTTTACGCACCTTCTCATTTAATATAGATACATAAATATTATCTTATCTTATCTTCAGACGTCTAACACTTGAAAAGGGGAAACTGGAAACTGCTTTGCTTGGTTGACTGTTTTGAAAGGAAGATCCATTGGTACACATGTCTAGTTATATAGAGTCACCATTAGTTCCGACTGGGCTGCACGTATTATTATCTTAACGCTCACACACACCTGACACAGAGAAACGCCCTCCACACACACACACACACACACACACACACTTTCTCTTTTATTCTTACTTGTTTCAGTCATTTAACTGCGGTCATGCTGGAGCACCGCCAGGACTTATTTTTTAGTAAGCTTAGTACTTATTCTATCGGTCCCTTTTACTGAACCGCTAATTTTCGGAGACGCCAACACACCAAAATCGGTTGTCAAGCAATGGTGGGACACACACACACACACACACACACACACACAGACACATATATATATATATATACGACGGGCTTCTTTCAGTTTCCGTCAATCAAATCTACTCAGAAGGCTTTGGTCGGCCCGACGCTATAGCAGAAGACACTTGACCAAGGCCGCGAGCTGGCAGAAACGTTAGCACACCGGGCGAAATGCTTAGCGGTATATACGTCTGCCGTTACGTTCTGAGTTCAAATTCCGCCGAGGTCGACTTTCATCCTTTCGGGGTTCATAAATTAAGTACCAGTTACACACTGGGGTCGATGTAATGGACTTAATCCCCTTGTCCTTATTTGTCCCCTCTATTTTTAGCCCCTTGTGGGCAATAAAGAAATAAGAAACATTAGCACGCAGGGGGGGGGATTCGTCTGCCATTACGTTCTGAGTTCAAATTCCGCCGAGGTCAACTTTGCCTTTCATCCTTTCGGGGTCGATAAATTAAGTACCAGTTACACACTGGGGTCGATGTAATCGATTTAATCCCTTTGTCTGTCCTTGTTTGTCCTTGTTTGTCCCCTCTATGTTTAGCCCCTTGTGGGCAATAAAGAAATAAGAAGACACTTGCCCAAGGTGCAACGCAGTGGGACTGAACCTGGAACCATATGGTTGGGAAGCAAGCTTCTTACCGCACAACCACTCCTGCGCCTACTCATGCACACACAGTTCTCAAATGAACAATATAAACTTCTGCAGCTGATAGTCAGCTATACACCTTCCTCTTCCGAATATACTTTTGCACAACTTACTTATTTGTTTACTTCCCACAAGGGGCTAAACATAGAGGGGACAAATAAGGACAGACAAAGGGATTAAGTCGATTAGATCGACCCCTGTGCGTAACTGGTACTTAATTTATTGACTCCGAAAGGATGAAAGGCAAAG
>NW_026366274.1:0-741 GCF_001194135.2 Octopus bimaculoides | reverse complement strand
GGACCAGCATTTCTAGAAATAAGAGTATTTTTCGACTCTTACTTCTAGGAACGTTGGTACTTCGTGTACGCTCTGGCTACTTATATTACTGTTGTTATTATTTATTGATAGTAATAATACCTTTATTTATTTATGTATAATTATACACCGATATCGTTTGAATCTGGCGCTGGTCTTTCAACGATTTTAACAGGCATGATGAAGCGAGAATAAATTTAACCCTCGGCAATAGCGAGACCTACCGATGAGAACTAAGAAACATATCTCAAAGTTCGAAATCACGTGATGTAGGTACATTTGTGATCCTAATTTGCGACTTTCAGCCGCAATGGTAAGTTAAATTTTACTCGTTCCTCGATTTTCGTCAGCCAGTTGAATTTTCAGTGAAATGGTGGCTTATTTGAGTATATTGCAACTCTTTTTAGCAATGCTGGTACTTCATGTACCCTCAACTATAATTAATAATTAATTATAAATTTATGAATTTTCCTATTTGGCTTTAATGTTTGCTGACCACTTATATTATCGTTGTTATTATATATCAATGACTATCAGAGGCACTCGGCGTTGCCCGGGAATGAAATTTTTCCTTATATATTGGAACAAAAAAGCAAAATATGTTGTATAGAAATTTCTTATTCTAAATTCAATTTATCCTTCAATTGGGATACAATTTATTTTTTAATTGGGAAATCAAATCTGAATTCATAATGGATTATAATAATAATAATAATAATAATA
>NW_026366273.1:0-495 GCF_001194135.2 Octopus bimaculoides | reverse complement strand
AAATTCTACAAATCCAAAGTCAGTGTTCTTCATTTAATCAAATTCTACAATTTGATAACTCTATTCAAGAATTCAATACTTTTATTCACCCATTCTCTATTCCTGTTTGTTTAAGCAAATTCTACATTTTAATGTTTCTTATTTTGAATAATCTTTTATATGTTATTATTCAATTAAACTGTATTCTAGTTTGTTTAATCAACTTCTACAATCCCCAATTCTTTAATTATTTAATTTTATTCTACGTATATATTACGTTGTTTTATGTTTTATTTTTTTTCTTTGCTGTTGTTCCAGAAACTCTATAATTCATTTGTTTATTTGTTTATCATTTAGAAATATGCTATCAGCTCAATCTGGTTTATTTGAATCATAATCTTGAAAAGCTATCTCATTGTTGTGTTCATTATACACGACTAAAGCATGACATACATATATACATGTATATGTGTGTGCGTGTGTTTGTGTGTGTATATATGTATGTTTATATATATA
>NW_026366272.1:0-204 GCF_001194135.2 Octopus bimaculoides | reverse complement strand
GTTTTTTTTTTGTTTTTTTTTTCTTTTTTGTTCTTCTTCAATGATGTTTCGTTGCCGTTACATTGTTTTAATTAACGAAACGAAAACGGGAAAGACTCAGGATGAGCATGTTCACGGGCATCGTTATCCCTGTCAACATAGCCATTATCGTAATCCATCATCATCATCATCATCATCAGCATCATCATCATCATCATCATCATC
>NW_026366271.1:0-478 GCF_001194135.2 Octopus bimaculoides | reverse complement strand
ATATATATATATATATATATATATATAAAGATGTATATATGGATGTATATATATGTATCTATATATATAAATGTGTGTATAAATATATATGTGCGTGTGTATATATGTGTGTGTGCATATACAGATGTGTGTGTGTATATATACATGTACATATATATGTGTGTTCGTGTGTTTATAATTTACTTTCTTTTCAGTCATTTTGACTGCGACCATGCTGGGGCAGCGCCTTAGTTGAGCAAATTGACCCCAGGACTTATTCTTTGTAAGCCAAGTACTTATTCTATTGGTCTCTTTTGCCGAACTGCTAGGTTAGGAGGGATGTAAACACACCATCGGTTGTCAAGCGATGTTGGGACACACATACACACACATACATATATATATATGTACATATGTAGGTAAAACCAAAGTCCTAATAAGTAGGAAGATAGAAAAAACACAAACCCCTTCAGGTAGATGGCCCTGCTCGATCTGTAGA
>NW_026366269.1:0-213 GCF_001194135.2 Octopus bimaculoides | reverse complement strand
GTGAGTGTATGGTTATGTGTGTTTGTGTGAAATTGAGTGCATGTCTGTGGCTCAGTATTATGTGTGTTTGTGTGTATGTACGTGTGTGTGAATGCTTGTGCAATTGTGTATGTATCTATGACTGAGTATTGTGTGTGTGACTGTGTGTGAAAGTGTATGTGTGTAGACATATTTGTGACTGAGTATTGTGTGTGTGTGTGTGTGTGTGTGTGT
>NW_026366268.1:0-258 GCF_001194135.2 Octopus bimaculoides | reverse complement strand
GTAAAACATTAATGAAAAATGTGGCCCCCGTTTTAAAATAGATCCAAGTTAACCACCTCAGCCACCTTGACAAACGTGCATCGACTTAGGCAACACTCGTTCAATATTTCACTAAGTACTGAACGAGCATACGTGTACGACTAGGCGTGTTTCAAGGGATATACCAATAAGACTTTCGACTCTGTGCAGCAATATTGCTACTAAATGTTAATATGCATATCCGTTTCTATATTTACATCTTTTTCTCTGTGTGTATGT
>NW_026366267.1:1728-1991 GCF_001194135.2 Octopus bimaculoides | reverse complement strand
ATGTGTGTGTGTATGTATGTGTGTGTATGTATCTACGTATATGTATATATCTGTATATATGTTAATGTATATATTATGTAGCTGTCTGCGTGCATGTGTGCTTAAGAATGTATCATGAGTACGTGTGATTACGTGTATGCATGCACGCATGTGTGTGTGTGTATGTATGAATGTATGAACGTGTGTATATATATGTGTGTGCGTTTGTATGTATGTATATATGTATGTCTGTGTATATTTATATATATATATATATATATATA
>NW_026366267.1:0-443 GCF_001194135.2 Octopus bimaculoides | reverse complement strand
ATGTATGTATGTATGTATGTATGTATGTACGAACGTATGTATATATGTATTTGTATGTATGTATGTACGTATGTATGTATGTATGTATATATGTATGTATGTATGCATGCTATGTATATTTGTATGCATGTATGTATGTATGAATGTATGTATGTATGCATGTATGCTTGTATGAATGTATGTATGTATGCATGTATGTATGAATGTATGTATGTATGTATGTATGAACGTATGTATGTATGCATGCAAATATGTATGTGTGTATGTTTGTGTGTGTGACTATGTGCGTGCTTGTGTATGTGTGTGTGTGCGTGTGCATATGCGTGCGCGTGCGCGTCTGTAATTATGCATGTATGTATGTATATATGTACGTATGTATGTACGTTGTACGTCCGTATGTATATATGCATGCATGTATGTATGTATGTATGTATGTATGTATC
>NW_026366266.1:0-239 GCF_001194135.2 Octopus bimaculoides | reverse complement strand
GAGTTACTTACTGTCCGAAAGTTCTTGGTTCTTCGCCTCACAGTCTTCTCGCAGAAGGTCTTTGTACAGTTTTTTAGATGAATATTTCTGGAATCTTCCTACTGCATCCGGGTAGAGAGATTTCAGTGTATTGTATGTGCTACGTGTTACGTGTATGATTTTGATGTGTTGTGATGGTGTTGTGCGTGAGTGATTGCTTGTTTTCGTGTCATTTTCTGTTATATTAGTGTTTGACCTAA
>NW_026366265.1:0-301 GCF_001194135.2 Octopus bimaculoides | reverse complement strand
TATATATATATATATATGTATATATATATATGTATGTATATGTATGTATACACACACATACACACACAAACACACACACACACACACACACATGTCCACACACACAGTGTATATCATATATATAATGAACCCTTTAACCTCTGTGAGTCATTTTATTGCCATTCTGTAAAGCGCTAAATATAGCTACACGAGGAAAGAAAGGAAGACAGGAACGAAGAAAGAAAGAAGAAATATTGGGAATAAGGAGGTAAAGAAGAAAGGAAGGATGAATGAAAGGAAGGCAAGTCTGCAGGAATGGAAG
>NW_026366264.1:0-610 GCF_001194135.2 Octopus bimaculoides | reverse complement strand
GTACAAAAGCATGATGTCAACAAATAAAAAAAAAATAACAAGATAAGAATAACCACAGAGGAAAAGTGAGTTAAGCAATCAAAATGATACAAGTACGAAGTTAAAACGCGCTGGTGGGTACGTTATTTAACAAGACAAAAGCGAAGGCCTGTCAATTGTGGTACTATATGAATGCTGCCTAAATTGTGGTACTATATGAATGCTGCCTATACAGCAGTATTTACATAGTTTGTGTAAAGTTACTAAAGATAAGATGCTCGAGGAAATGAAACTAAGATTTTAGTTAATTTTTTCAAAGATGTTAACAATGGTGAATATTTGACTTTAGGCTTTTAAGATCAGTCTGCACGAATGAAAATTATTTTAGACTGTGTATGTATGTATATATGTATGTATGCATGTATGTATGTATGTATGTATGTATGTATGTGTGTGTGTGTATGTATGTATGTGTGCGTGCATGTTTTATATATTAGCAAACCTTTTTAATAAAAACATATATACATACATATATATACATACATACAGACAAACAGACAGGCACACAGAAGCAGATAGATAGACAGATTTATATGTATGTACATACATACATACATATATATATATATAT
>NW_026366263.1:0-444 GCF_001194135.2 Octopus bimaculoides | reverse complement strand
TATATATAATGATAGACAAAACACTTACAGGATTTGTTAACCAACGCCAAATTAATCAGTGAAAATACAACTCCAAAGGTTGAAAATTAAGGACGCCTGACAGCGGAACCTGTATTAATGTTACTGAAGTCACATCTTATGAATTTCTATTGGGGTAGATGTTTACCAAAAGAAATAACGTTATTCGTGTATCAGAAATCTTGACTCATGTTATTAAATGCAACGGATTGAATGAGTATTACACACAAAGACGGAAATCATTTTCGGAAGAATGGCTTTACATCAACAACAAATACGATAGCCAAGTACTTGTCAAGCATACGTTAGTAAACATTTGAAAGTATGCACAGCAAATAAAGTTCACAACTATCAAAAGTTTTTATTGCACCAATGCTGGCCAAAGCCTTGTGAGTGGATTTGGTAGAGGGAAACTGAAAGAAGCTA
>NW_026366262.1:762-1191 GCF_001194135.2 Octopus bimaculoides | reverse complement strand
TATATATATATATATATATGTGTGTGTGTGTGTGTGTGTGTGTGTATTAGCGGAAGCTGCTGAGTGACTCAAAGCCCCAGAGTTTCGTTCGTTGACACTTATCAAAGTAGTTTGAGAGGTGTAAACGCACGAACCTCTCGGACCTTAGTCACTCTGTTGCATAATTTGAGTTAGGGTTTTTCCTGTTTGCTCCACCATACCTACACACACACACACATATACATATGTAGGTGAACAGTTCCACCATATATATATATATATATAAAACACATTTATTATACATATATATTACATATTCATATATATATGTACACATTCACACACATATATATATATGTATATATCCACACATTTATATAATTATATATACATACATAAATATATATATATACACACAATTATTCATTTATACTTTCAGTTGTTAATTCA
>NW_026366262.1:344-752 GCF_001194135.2 Octopus bimaculoides | reverse complement strand
ATATATATATACACACAATTATTCATTTATACTTTCAGTTGTTAATTCAAATAAACGTTTAATCAATTATGCATACATTTGTGTTCATTATATATATATATATATATATATCGTTTATATTCTCATCTTTGGATGCACAATTGGATATATAAGCAAGCATATATAATCCATGACGTACACGTGTGTGTAAGATGTGTATGTAGAACAAATGTGTTTGCATGTATAGTCTACGTATAATATACAACAATCAACCACTGTCTCACATGCTGATAAGCTTATGTACTTCTGTTGAAATACATACTTCATTCAAATATCTATCTATGTATTACATCCATATACACTCATGTATACGTACATATATGTATATGTACACATGTGTATACTCAATTATCTATGAAAACATCTATC
>NW_026366262.1:0-334 GCF_001194135.2 Octopus bimaculoides | reverse complement strand
CTATCTGTCTCTCTCTATCTGTCTCTCTCTATCTGTCTCTCTATCTCTCTCTCTCTCTGTATATATATATATACATCATGCATCCACATACCACTATATGAGTAGAAACGTTTGTATTTGTATGTATATCTAAAAATGTATGTATATACACAGACGTGTGTATACACACATGTGTGTGTGTGTGTATACATACGTGTATGTATATGTGTATATAAATGTTTATGTATATATGTATATAAATATGTATATATATGTATATGTAATCTTGTATATATGTGTGTGTATATATATGTGTGTGTATATATATGTTTATGTATATATATATGTATGTATG
>NW_026366261.1:0-283 GCF_001194135.2 Octopus bimaculoides | reverse complement strand
TATTTATGTGTTTCAGCCAAGTGGCTGCGGTCATGCTGGTGCACCATGTAACTTTCTATGCAAATACATTCCTTGCGCCTACTTTTCTGAACAACACGTGGTGAATACCTACATTACTCTTTGTTTAGCATTTTTCAACATATTGCATACATATGTATATGCGTGTGTGGGTGTGTGTATACAAAACATACATATATACATACGCACAAACACATATATAATAATGCACACACATATAAACATATATATATACACACATACATATATATATACATATATATAT
>NW_026366260.1:0-349 GCF_001194135.2 Octopus bimaculoides | reverse complement strand
TATGTATACGTGTATGTATGTATATATTGAAAGCAAGTATAAATACAAGCATTTGACAGTTTACACACACACATGTATATATATATATAAATATACATATAAATATACATACATAAACATGTGTATGCATATATATATATATATATACAGACACAAAAACAAATATATACATGAATATGTATATACATATATATACGTACACACACAGAGAGATACACAATTATATGTGTGTATATGCATTATGCACATATACATGCATAACTATGTATATACATACATACACATATATATGTATATACATATATACATACATACATACACACACACATATATATATACATATATATAT
>NW_026366259.1:0-588 GCF_001194135.2 Octopus bimaculoides | reverse complement strand
CTTTTGATTTATCATTACCATTCTTTTCGTTCGATTTTATTTTTCTCCCAATGTGTGCTTTTTCTGTCCTTGTGTTGTTCCCTCTGTGTTTCGACCCTGTGTGGTTAATAAAAAATTAAGTCGTCAGGTATGTATATGTATGTGTAGATGTGTATGCGTGTGTATGTGTGTGTGTGTGTGTGTTTAATAACGTACCGTATATAGTATATCTGTACTTTTGTATGCAGTATAAATTAAGCAAATAGAAACACTTGTACAGAGAGACAAAGAATTTTATATTTTACCTGCCAAACTTGCAACTGCTGCGATAATTATGCGGTAAATGTGTATTGTTTTAAAGGAAATGAAAATAAAATTTCGTATTGACACTTCACGCATGTCAGTCGTCAATTGTGTATGCGTAGATCTGTGAGTGTTTAATAACGTACCGTGATAATATGTCTGTATTTTCGTATGCAGTGTAAATTAATCCCCCCAAAATTACAGTATCGAAATGTGATTGTTTCAGTTTTGATACTGAAATAATGGAAGTTTCATCTTTAAAGTAAAAGTATTTGACATGAGTGTTTTTGTTTCACTTTTGACACG
>NW_026366258.1:0-317 GCF_001194135.2 Octopus bimaculoides | reverse complement strand
GGGGAGTACGAGAGAAGAGAGTGAGAGAGAGTAAGAGAGATGTCCACGTGCTTCAGTCTTCATTTGCGTATGCATGTGTATGTGTGCTTGTCTGTTCATATTACCTTGGTACGTATCCGTCTGTATGTCTATCTGTTTACATTCATATCCATTTACCTCCATTTACCTACATAGATGTGCATATACATATACGTATACATACACACACACACATATATGTATCTACCTAACAACCCACTAACTATTCTACCTGTATATAAATATAAACTGTAGGTATAGGGTATGATTATCTACTACGTATATTTCCTATTTAGTAC
>NW_026366257.1:0-451 GCF_001194135.2 Octopus bimaculoides | reverse complement strand
AACCAACTCACCAACCCACCAACCAACCATCCTTCCTCCTCCTTCTTTCCAGTCTCTCTGCCGTAAATAAGACTTCATCCCTCTTGAGTTTTATTAATTACAACACTTCGGCCATCTTCTAGCCAACCACATGTTTTATTCTGTCAACGTCCTAGTAAGTAAATAAGTATGTAAGTACGTAAGTAAGTGGAAGTAGGATTTAAAAGATTGATAAATAATTTAGAACCAATAGCAATTATCGCTATATGGATGAATAAAACAAGCAAGCCATATGACTTCCTTCTTTCAGTACAAGACCAAACCTGTGTTGACACGTACGCATACGATTTAATCAACTCTTTAAATATATCTGTTCATACAGCTGACGTCTTTGTGTGTGTATATGTACGTGAATATATATATGAATATATATATATATATGAATATGTATATATATATATGAATATATATA
>NW_026366254.1:0-325 GCF_001194135.2 Octopus bimaculoides | reverse complement strand
TATACATACATACATACATATGGCTAAACCTCCCATCGCTTTCTCACACGGACACCAATACGAATCTCCTAGATCCAATTTTTCTGCTATACTTCTTTTTTTTTAAAGTTCCTTGTATTATTGTTTCTTTCCTTCCTGAACTGAAGAACACGCTGATATTTATTTAATTTAATTTAATTCAATAATGAACTTATATTATTAGTATATCTATGTACGAAACGATCGTCGGTAAGAGTCAAGCTTCTTATAAAATTTAAGAACTTGTCTCCTCCATTTTTAATAAAATATATGGGATTTTTGAAACTTTATTCCATTAATTCATCAT
>NW_026366253.1:0-946 GCF_001194135.2 Octopus bimaculoides | reverse complement strand
ATATATATATATATACAAATATGAGGTTAGACATTTGTATTATCCGGGCGGATGACGTAGTGGCTCTCAGTTGTGTTCTAGGTTATGGCTAACTGCATCGATAAATATTTAATACCTATAACTACTGTGAGTTGTCGATCACGCTGTAAATTCCTGCGAGCGATGGACAACTGTGTGTTCGCCTCTCTGGATGGTAATATTGTCTGCAATGTATATTAGCAATAATAATATAAGAGTATAATATGCAGACTTGTTCACACTCAACATTTATTCCATCTTCTTTTATAATTTCACATAGCATATCTTTATGGTTATTACGACCTACACGTATTTTCACTGCACAGATTATGAGTAGTTACACATGGAAACCGGGCATAATCTTCTCTGCGCTGGAAACACGTGTTGGTCGTAATAACTATAAAAATATGGTGCATGAGATAAATTATGAGGACGAACAAGTCTTCAAATTCTATATCGTTATAATCATTGTTATATATATCTATCTATCTATCTATCTAACTATCTATTTATCTATCTATCTATCTATCTATTTATCTATATATATATATATATATATATATAGAGAGAGAGAGAGGTAATGGCGTCTCTAGGTCATTCATTTACTTGTTATTTACACTCTGTGACTAAAGAAGACGTTTGTGAGAAAATAGTTTGTGTGAAACACATGCTTCTATTGTTTCTTTTCCTACCTTTGTGCTAATATTCGCATGTATGGTGGGTCTGAGGTAGGTAAACGCTTGGATTTCAGGAATCCCTCACATTTGGTGTGTTTGTGTGTATGTATGTATGTATGTATGTATGTATGTATGTATGTATGTATGTATGTGTGTATGCATGTATGTATTCATGCATGTATACATGTATATGTATATATGCGTGTAAATATATATATATATATATATATATATAAACACATACACATATG
>NW_026366252.1:0-417 GCF_001194135.2 Octopus bimaculoides | reverse complement strand
TTGTGAGTGGATTTGGCAGATGGAAACTGAAAGAAGCCTGTTGTGTATATTTGTGTGTGTATTTGTGTCTGTTTCCCCACCACCCATTGACAACTGGTGTTGGTGCGTTTACATCCCCATAACTAAGCAGTTCAGCAGAAGTGAGCAATAGAAAAAGCACCAGATTTTTAAAAAAGTAAGTTCTGGGGTTCATTTGTTCGACTCATATTCTTCCAGGCAGTGCCTCAGTATGGCTGCAGTCTAATGATTGAAACAAGTAAAAGATAAAAAAATATATATAATGCACAGGTGTGGCTGTAAGAAGCTTGCTTCCCAACCACATGGTTCTGGGTTCAGCCATTTGGCTCTCCAGTCCTCAGTCCAACTGCCCAACCCATGCCAGCATGGAAAGCGGACGTTAAACAATGATGATGATGA
>NW_026366251.1:0-360 GCF_001194135.2 Octopus bimaculoides | reverse complement strand
TTTTAAGCACCAAATGGTTCTGAGGGTCCATCCGAATGAAACAGGAATCAAGTGGGTCCATAGGAGGAAAATGGTTGAGAATCACTGGTTTAGAGGGTATGATTGCTTACTGCAAGAGTGGAATGTGCATTATGAGTTTTATGAGCAGTTGTTTGATTTGTAAGATATACAGTTTGTAGTGTATACCAAGTGGGTAATATGCTTATTTCATTGTGCAAGTATTTGGCGCTTTGTGTGATTCAGAGCATAATGTTTTGGTTGGTTTAAGGCAGCAAGCTGGCAGAAACATTAGCACACCAAGTGAAATGCTTAAACTTAGATAAAACTTAGATTTGTTTCGACCAAAGATTGGTCCAGGCC
>NW_026366250.1:0-548 GCF_001194135.2 Octopus bimaculoides | reverse complement strand
GGAACCCACGCCAACATCTCTTCAGTTATCCGGCCATTGAAAATTCTTGTCTATGCTTCCATGCTAAAAAAGAAAGCTTTCCATCTCATGCGCTTAATGAGGTCTGTAATTTTCTCCAAAAGTTTCTTAGAGTATAGTTCCCTTGATGGTATCGGTATGTTTTTCATAGAATAATCGATGTAGTAGGCGTCTATATTGAATTCTTCTGTGGGGCAGAGCCCTCAACCGAATACTTGCGATTTTCCAAAATAAGCTGTATTAGCCCTTACGGAAAAAAAGCAGTGTACGGGAGGTAACTTATTGATAGAAAGGACAACAAAAGAAAGAAAGAGACCTCGATATTATATAAATAGAGGAATTTATCTGTAAAAATATGTGACACTTATTCGGTAGCCGAAACTTGGAGTTTATTCATGGCTACCGAATAAGTGTCACATATTTTTACAGATAAATTCCTCTACTTACATGATATCGAGGTCTCTTTCTTCCTTTTATTGTACTTTCTATCTATCTATCTATCTATTTATCTATCTATCTATCTATCTATC
>NW_026366249.1:0-735 GCF_001194135.2 Octopus bimaculoides | reverse complement strand
TATATTGTTGTGTGGACGCCCCAAGCAAAGGCGTAGGATCGCCCAAGACATATAGATAGATGTAGTCTAGCTGTGCTAGAGGAGTTGAGTGACTGTTGAGTAACAGCCGAGTAGAGATCATCCGAAGGTGCTAGATAGCAGTAGCTTGAGACATAACATATGTACAAATATATATATAAATATACAATACATTCTCCCATCGTTAGGCGATGTATGAGGGTTCAACAGTTTCTTGCCAGACAACACAGATGATTTGTTTATAGTGATCAAATATTTGTGTACACATAAGCTCCCTGCCTCCATCAAATCGGCACTATCAGCTCAGGTGCACCTGAAATGATCGTAGAGCAACGTAAAATGCAAAGCTTTGTTAAAACAAAACAAAACACCTAGTCTGGGAATCGAACACAAGATCTCGTATATATATATACATATATATGTATACATACATGTATATATATATAAATATATATATATGTTTATAAACATACATATACATATACATCTTGTGTATATACGAATGAGGAAAGGCAGAAAATGGAGAAATTGACACGCAGACATCAAAAACCATATAATGAAATTCCAGTCCTACAGCCGTTTCTATATCCGATTATGTCAATTACAGAAATCAAATTGAATTAATTTAATTTTAACTTTCATATTGAAAAGCCGAAGAACTAGGATGCTAGCATCCCTTTATAAGATTATAGGTCATTGACACTATTATACATATAT
>NW_026366248.1:0-241 GCF_001194135.2 Octopus bimaculoides | reverse complement strand
GACAAGTTTATTCTTGGCCTTTAAAAATGGCAAACCAGGTGGCATTGTTTGGAAGAGAGTTGTTTTTCAAAGAGTTGGCATCATTGTCCAGTGGGAGAGAGTGTGGGTGTGTTTTTGTGTGTGTGTGTGTGTGTGTGCACATGTGTGTGCATCTGTGTATCTGAAAAGAGTGTCAATGGAAAAGAGAAGGAAAGAAGAAGGAATTGTGTTTACATCTATACAGCTGGTTAGTTCAAAAAAG
>NW_026366247.1:0-231 GCF_001194135.2 Octopus bimaculoides | reverse complement strand
CCCTCGTGGTCACATGTGTCCACGTACTAATTCTTTTCTTCCTTGGCTATTGCCAAGCAAACACGCGAACTACTTCGTCCCGCTTCCAGTTCGTGGCTTCACAGCGTTCCACATACACATAATTTTTCACGTCTGACCGTATAGCCTTTTCCTTTTGTTTTCCTGTCTTGTTTTCTTTTCCTTTTGTTTTCCTGTCTTGTTTTCTGTCCGCCACTACATTCCTCCATGGTA
>NW_026366246.1:2339-2528 GCF_001194135.2 Octopus bimaculoides | reverse complement strand
TATGTAGGTATGTATATATTATATATATAGGAAACAAAGTTATTTTATTCCACATGGGTAGAAGTATATGAAAAATAGAAGTTCAAAATGCACTGAGAATAGTTAAAATATTTTTTAATATTATATTTGAAGCATTAACTAGTTTCACAGTTTACACTGATTTTCAAAAGGTTGAAATAGAAAGACGTG
>NW_026366246.1:1229-1388 GCF_001194135.2 Octopus bimaculoides | reverse complement strand
AAGGTTTGTTTGACCTATGTAATCTTCATTACATCCTTGACTTTTGATAGCATATATTAAATTCCTTGAAGAACATGTAAAGTGATTATTTTACAGTAAAAGTATGTCCTGATTTGAATTTGTGTTTTGTGTCTTCAATAAGGTTAATGCAGGTCCCGC
>NW_026366246.1:1069-1219 GCF_001194135.2 Octopus bimaculoides | reverse complement strand
GATTTGAATTTGTGTTTTGTGTCTTCAATAAGGTTAATGCAGGTCCCGCAATTGGGGTGGCCACAGTTTTTGACTGTTGGTGTAGGAATTGTGGAAGGTAAGTGCCCCTGGACTGGCTCTTGTGTGGGTGGCACATAAAATACACCATTT
>NW_026366246.1:553-771 GCF_001194135.2 Octopus bimaculoides | reverse complement strand
TTAGTCAGTGTTTTTGTTTTTTGGTAATTATTTACCTTTTCATAGTGGGTCATATCTTATAATATATCTCTTTTGCAGTGTTCAATATCCATAATAATTATTGCATTTCCCTTTTCTGCTTCCTTGTGTAATAAAGAAATAATTATTTCAGTCTGTGTATAATATTCCATTCCTTTTGACTTCAATTGGGATTGATCTTAGGGTGTGGGAGGTCTTTA
>NW_026366246.1:0-543 GCF_001194135.2 Octopus bimaculoides | reverse complement strand
TTCCTTTTGACTTCAATTGGGATTGATCTTAGGGTGTGGGAGGTCTTTATAAGGGAAGATAGAAATAAAATCACAAAATTAATCTAAAGCTTTATTCTTACCTTTCGTAGGCTTGTAATAGCTCTTGTTTCTGTTTCTTACAACTAAATCGTCCCTGATTTCTTTATCGTACAATTCCTCTGTTAGGCGTAGTTTTCTACAGAACTGTGAAATGTCATTCTGTATTTCACGGTGTTAGAGTGCTGCAGTATTGGCGTAAACTTCAGGCTTTTTGACAAAATAGTAATCTTTTCTACTGAAAAAGATTTCTTTGATAGGTTAATTATCTTTGGTTTGTACCATCTGGTGCAAGTACTCTGTTGGTTGGATCTAAAAAATAATTTTTCAAAGTTTTCCTTTCATTACTATTTATATATCCGAGGACATTTTCTCTGTTAATTTATGGTCTTCCATATCGATTTTGTACATTTGTTTTTCTTGATTGTGCTTGATTCCTTCTGTAATTGTCATTTAAGTTGATATTTTTTATCCATTGTATATGTC
>NW_026366245.1:0-600 GCF_001194135.2 Octopus bimaculoides | reverse complement strand
ATAGATAATTCAAACATCAGTCTATACTAACATATATATATATAAACGATTAAATTTGATTTGATATGATTCAACGACCACGAATAAAATGGATATTTACTTGTATCTATTAGTAAGCCATTAGAAATTATACAGTTACGACGGTTTATTTAACATTCTTTTATTTGCATCTATTTTAAAAAAATTTTATTTTCTTTTATTTTAATTTATTCTTATTTTTATTTTTATTACATAATCATTTTCCCTTCCAGATATACCATTATTTTATTACTTATATTTTTAATTTATTTTATGTTTTCTTTAGTTTTTACTCATTTTTTACTTATTTCAATTATAACCTTTGCAAATACATACACAAAATGTACAAGATATAACTTTTTAAACTTCTTTAGTTTTTGATTTGAATCCCTTCAAGAAAGATGTAATCTTCGTTTTATAAAAACAAAACAAAACCCTGAAGAGATTCTGTCCCATACAGTTTAAAATGATAACCAATTCTTAACATTGGATGTTACCAAAATGCTACGAATTATGAATTAATAAGGGGCCATAAGCAAAATATATGTAGCTCTTCTGAGTTTTGTACTTTTAAATTTTTTT
>NW_026366244.1:0-281 GCF_001194135.2 Octopus bimaculoides | reverse complement strand
TTACTGGCACTTTACTTGTTTGAATTTTACCGTTATTGTATTATATGAGTTTATAACCGACGTTCTTCACTGTGCTGTATTCTGCTGTACAGCATTGCAGTGTATTGTACAGTACTATTTTGTACAGTATTACATTACATTATACTGTATTGTCTTGTAGTGTACAACACTGTACCGCAGGACACTGTATCGTACAGTGTAGTATTGTCCTATATGGTACAGTCCACTCAGTCCACTCAGCTGGCAAAAACTGAGTAGTATCTGTAATTAAAAGAGCCAGC
>NW_026366243.1:0-231 GCF_001194135.2 Octopus bimaculoides | reverse complement strand
TATATAGGGATGAACAAACGTCTATGTACTGTTGCTGAATACATGGAGTGTTCGTCGGGTTATGTCGATTTTTGTTTATTTTTATGTGTCTTGACCATACGTGTACTGATGAATAAAAGATGCAGTTTACTGCATAGTTTGCTGCATTAATTATGAAACCATTGGTTTACCGTTAAATTAAAAGTTTTTAGGAGGTCAGCTTTGAAAGTTGCATTCCCTCGCGATCGGTAA
>NW_026366242.1:0-238 GCF_001194135.2 Octopus bimaculoides | reverse complement strand
GTGTGTGTTAGTGTGTGTTAGTGTGTGTTAGTGTGTGTGTGTGTGTGTTACATAAGTAGGCTTGGCTGTGTGGTAAGGTAAGCAGCTTGCTTCCCTACCGCATGGTTCTGGGTTCAGTTCTCGTGTGGCATCTTGGGCAAGTATCTTCTACTATAGCGTCGGGGCGACCAAAGCCTTATGACTGAATTTGGTAAACGGAAACTGAAAGAAGCTCGTCGCATATATATATATATATATA
>NW_026366241.1:0-295 GCF_001194135.2 Octopus bimaculoides | reverse complement strand
TACTACTACTACTACTATCACCACCGCCACCGCCAGGATAAGCTTGACTGATATAATCTGATTGATTTGCATACGGAAAGAGGGTTGTAAACCTAATTGTATGTTTGACAAATGACTGATAATGGAACCAGTCACCGCTAGTTCAATTATTACCACCGTCACTACTATCATCACCACACTATGAACAACAATGGCACACTACCACTGAAAGATCAAAGTATTGGTGTTTAGAGGAGCTGTTTATGTTTTTTTTTTATTGCCCACAAGGGGCTAAACATAGAGGGGACAAACAAGG
>NW_026366240.1:0-514 GCF_001194135.2 Octopus bimaculoides | reverse complement strand
ATACATACACACATATATATGTGTGTGTGTGTGTATGTGTGTGTGTGTGTACACTTTTAGTCATTTACTCGTTTCAGCCATGTGGCTGCAGTCATGCTGCAGCATCACCTTATGTGCCTTTATCTCATCTGTTGACCTTTGAACCCTAGACTATTGTAGTAACCGGTCCGGAATTTAGATGGAGTGCATGGTACCTTTAGTACAATACAATAGTGGCCAGTTCTGGCTTTTGTATAACACTCATATGTAGATTATTGCACATCTCTCGCACCTTCGCTCCAAGGAGTAAAGTTGCAGTTTGTATATATGTATGCATACATACATATATATGCATATATACGTATGTTTAGATACGCTTGTATGCATATGTGTATGCATGTATAAGTATGTATATATGTTTATGCACGTATATGTATGCATAGATGTGTACGTATAAATATGTATGTGTGTATATATATATATATAATATAAAAATGGGACAAGAACGCAAAACATCCAGACAGTTAGGTGATAC
>NW_026366239.1:0-224 GCF_001194135.2 Octopus bimaculoides | reverse complement strand
TATATATATACATATATATATATGTACATATATATATATATAAATATATACATATATGTATTTTTGTAAGTATATTATATGCATACGAATGTTTTTATATCAATGCATAAATTTGTGTAAGTTTGTGTGTGCGTGTGTGCGTGTATGCATGTTCGTATATGTTCCGATATACATAAACATATACACCTGTACATATATATACATACATACATATATACATATAT
>NW_026366238.1:117-333 GCF_001194135.2 Octopus bimaculoides | reverse complement strand
TGTGGTGTGTTGTACTTGTAAGTATGTGTTGACGCTGTAGTTTTGTGGTGTATTGGCTATGTAGGTGTATGTGCGTGTGTGATAGTGTTGTAGTAGTTTTATGGTGTGTTATGGTTAGATATATACACTGGTTTGTAACATCCCGTGGTGTCTTTATTATTTGTGTGTGTGTATGTTTGTAAATCTATCTTTCTTCCTATTTGTCTATATATCTGT
>NW_026366238.1:0-107 GCF_001194135.2 Octopus bimaculoides | reverse complement strand
TGTGTATGTTTGTAAATCTATCTTTCTTCCTATTTGTCTATATATCTGTTTACCTGTCTGCTACCTTTCTATATATCTACATTCATATACATATTTACACACACACA
>NW_026366237.1:0-399 GCF_001194135.2 Octopus bimaculoides | reverse complement strand
CACACACACACACTTGTTTATTTGGCCTGATTCAGTGGTTTAGATAAGCCTAAATATATAAACATTTAAATTGCTTCTGTTGCATTAATTACATGTTTTCTATTGTTGCATTGATTACTTCCCTAACAAACAGATAATTATATACACACATGCATACGTATACATGTCTATATGTATGTGTGTTATGTGTGTGAGTATGAGTGTATGTGTGTATGTATACACACATGAATATATATGTGTTGGTGTGTGTGTATAAGAAAGGAAAATGGAGAACTTGACAGATTGACATCAATTTATTAACACAACTCCAGAATGTAAGTATGTCTTAATGTATGTATATATGAGTGCTTATCTATCTATCTATCTATCTACCTATCTATCTATATATGTGTGTGTGTG
>NW_026366236.1:0-244 GCF_001194135.2 Octopus bimaculoides | reverse complement strand
AGTGGAATTTGGCGGTATTGAGGGAGATTTATTTGTTCTTTATGGACTGCGACTCTTCTACGCAATGAAAGGCTCGTCTGTCCGATATAGAAGTTTTGGCAACCTGCGCATGTGAGGACATAAATGAGGTTCCCAGAGGAACAAGAGAAATTGGTTTTGATTTTAAACTTTGTTCCTCCTTTGAAGGTAAATTCAGAGCCTTCAAGTAGGTAGGGACAGGTACCACAATTAGGGCGTGCACATT
>NW_026366235.1:0-293 GCF_001194135.2 Octopus bimaculoides | reverse complement strand
TACATACATATATACATACACACACACACACACATATATATATATACACATACGTATATGTATATATATGTACATACACATACAAATGCACAATTATGTCCATATATACATATACACACACACAGACACACATATGTACATGTGCATGCCTCTCTCTCTCTCCATATATATATATATGTATGTGTATATATATATATACACACATATTTATGTCTGTACGTATGTACATATGTATCTATATTTATGTATATGTGTATGTATATATGTATGCATAAACATATATATATATATAT
>NW_026366234.1:0-250 GCF_001194135.2 Octopus bimaculoides | reverse complement strand
GTTATGTTGAGTTGTGCTATATATCATATTGTGTTGCTGTGTGTGTATGTTTGTTTGTGTATGAGCATTTGTGATTTTCTGTTGTGTTATTGTCTGTGTCCTGTTGTGAGGTCTTCTGCAGTTCTGCAAATGTTCTTCTTTGCAATTTTGGGTTTCGTTTATCTTTTCTTTTTCCTTTGTTTTTTTATTATTATCATTATTTTTTTCGGGTGGGGAAGGGTTTTCATTTCTTTTTTTTTTTTTAGTTGTT
>NW_026366233.1:0-271 GCF_001194135.2 Octopus bimaculoides | reverse complement strand
GTATGTATGTATGTATGCATGTATGTATGTATGTATGTATGTATGTATAATGCCGTGTTCAGATTGCTCTTCTAATAGCCAGGTTTATGCTTATCTCAGTGAATTGAAGTCTTCCAGCTCAAAATATTACATATGTGACACTATTGTATATACACATAGATACATATATGCATACATATATAGAGATACACATACACATAGATAAGATCGACATACAGACTGACCGATGGATAGATAGATAGATAGATAGATAGATAGATAGATAGATAGA
>NW_026366232.1:0-665 GCF_001194135.2 Octopus bimaculoides | reverse complement strand
CGTTAGCCGTCTGAAAAAGGCGGCTCTATGGTTTGTAAAAATGTGATATTGGGTTAGGCGGGGTAAGAAGGCGTAGTTGAAGTGTAGTCATTAAGCAAAATGCGCGAGTAAATGGACCCCATGCTGAGAAGCTTAATTTGTTTGCACGTGTGACTTGCTCCGACCAATCAGTTTAGCTTGTGCTTATGTTATCACTCAACGCATGATTCGCCGTGCGGAGATTTAAAACTGAATGACTGGCGATACGCGATAATTATAATCAATATTTAGCAATATGGAGGCGCACCGGGCAAAAATGCTTAGCGGCATTTCGTCCGTCTTTACGTTTTAAGTTCAAATTCGGTAGAAGTCGATTTTGTAGTTCACCCTTTCGGGGTTGATAAAATAAGTAGCAATTTAGCACTGGGGTCGATGTAATCAACTTTGCAGCCTGCAAATAACTGCTGACCTTGTGCCAAAATTCGAAACCAATACTTGCTATGTATTGAGGCAAGGAGTATAAACATAGAGGTGGTTTCACTTTTAAACCCACGGATTGATTCTGTCATCAATCTGGGGACTGGACGGCATGTTGTGTCTTTGAGCAAGTATTAGGTCCATGGTAAAGACTAACGCCCTCCGGATCTTTTTTAAAACGGGGGCCACATTTTTCATTAACGAAACAC
>NW_026366231.1:0-437 GCF_001194135.2 Octopus bimaculoides | reverse complement strand
AAAACATTATATTTATCAAAGAGTTCACCGAAGTCACAAGCTTTTTCATACAACTCCAACGCACAAAATTTTACAAATAAGCATCAAAAACCAACAAAACTTAAAAATGCGAACTTCGTGTTTTCCAGTCGTTTTTTGCCACTATTAGATAGTTTTCATTTTTGCAAAAACCACTTTGCAATTTGAACTCTAGTGGGTTAATATAGGCTAGATGATTGATGAAGACATTATATTTATAAAAGAGTTCGCCGAAGTCAGAAATTTTTTCACAAAACTCAAACTCACAAAATTTTGCAAGTAAGCATGAAAAACCAACCATACTTGAAAATGCGAATTTCGTGTTTTCTAGTCGTTTTTTGACACTTTTAGATAGTTTTCATTTTTGCAAAACTCACTTTTCATTTTGAAGTCTAGTGGGTTAATATAGGCTAGATGTT
>NW_026366230.1:0-416 GCF_001194135.2 Octopus bimaculoides | reverse complement strand
AGTCAACCTTGATGAAATTTGAACCCAGAATGTAGTGGTGGGCGAAATACCACTAAGCATTTTGCCCAGTGGGCTAACAATTCTGCCAGCTTGCTGCCTTATACAGTTTATCGATAATGAGATTGAGAATGCAATGTAGGGTCAAGATTTGTTGATGATCTTCTTTGACCACATACCACCTTTACACTGAGAATGGTAACATAACATTCTTCTATTAATAATTTTTTATTGATTATATTGAACCTTATTACCTCTACTCAGGAGTCAATAAGGTAAGATTCAGGTTATTTATTATGTTCGTAAAATATCTTATAATTATTGTTGCACTCACAGCTATCTTCTGGCTGATAAGTTGTATACCAGTAGATGCTTCGGATCTATTTCAAAACGGGGGCACCAGTATTTTCTTAACGAAA
>NW_026366229.1:0-3107 GCF_001194135.2 Octopus bimaculoides | reverse complement strand
TGGAGCACTTTCAGAGAACAAGACTGCTTGGAACCGCCCGAATACTCTGGATGTTGCTCGCAAAATAAAGGGTGTTACCTTAATTCACTGGTAGTGAACAGCTGACACCGTAGTACATCTCCAGCTTTAGAAGCTGTACAAAGACAATAAAATAATAAGAAGAAGAACAACAACACTAATAATAATAATAATAATAATAATAATAATAATAATAATAATAATAATAATAATAATAATAATAATAATAATAATAATAATAATAGTGGCCGGATGCAGTACCAGGCACTGGCTCTTGCCCGAATGCAGTACCAGGCAGTGGCTCTCATGGCTTCTGATGTTAATTGATTGGAAGTGTTATCATGTACATTGTTTTGTCTTGGTATAAAAAGATGGGCTGCAACAAATATTCTGCTTAATACCACAGATTTGCTTGTCAGTTGTTTGACCTTAACCAGTTGAGCATGTCCCTTGGTGTTTGATGATATGTGCATCTCTGATCATGAGCAGAAGTAGTGGGGGAGCATCATAGTCATGTGTTGAGAGGAATCATTTGTGGTTTGAATAATTCACCTTTGGAAACATGGGTGTTTTGCTCAACATCCTTAAACAAACCTTATTCAGAGACCTTTTGAGCGGGATGGGCTACTCGACCTGAAGAAAATTTTAACTGGGCTCCACCTGCGAGGTCATGCGCTGTTTATCTTGGTTGTGATGCATGTGCTTGGTGTACCCTTATCAGACGGGTAGTCATGATGGGTATAATAGGCTTCGTATATTTTACCCTAGTGTCACTTTGATGGCATGCACTGCTCTCTCACTCAATAATAATAGTATAATTATATGAAGGCAGCGAGCTCTCAGAATCGTTAACATGCTTGGCAAATTGTTTAGCGGTATTTCATCCGTCCTGACATTCTGAGTTCGAATTCCGCCGAGGTCGACTTGGCATTTCATCCTTTCGGGGTCGGCAACATAAGTACCAGTTGAGCACTGTGGTCGATGTAATAGATTTACTACCTTCCCCACAATCTTAGGTCTTGTGCCTATAGTAAAAAGTGTTATTATTATTATTATTATTATTATTATTATTATTATTATTATTATTATTATTATTATTATTATTATTATTATTATCATCATTATCATTATTATTATTATTATTATTACTATTATTTACTGAAGGCGACAAATGCAGAATGTGTGGCGAGAGGGGTGAAAAGATATGGGACATGCTAACAAGGACACAAAACATTCGAATATGTTTTAAAGCATTCTCCTGGGCTAATATTTAATTATTAACCGTGCCATCAGTGACTTTGTTTAATTTCTGTTTCTGCGATCTGGTTGCGAAGATAACATCGAGGGTTATCTTCGCTATGTTCAGAAAGGTATGTTTCAGAAAGCTGAAATAGCCACATTTTACTTATTAATTTTTTTTTAATTTCTTTTTTTTTTTAGGGATGTATTAATCTGGTGATCTCACATTAGAAAGTCAGATCATCATCATCAACAAAAAAGATACATGAATCTAATCTGCGCCAAAAATTGCAACGAATAATAAGAAATTTATAAAACTTTACCTTTTGCTGCCGTGGTTTTTTCTGTGGTTGTTGTCACTAGAAAAAAAGGTATACTTTTATAATTAAGGAGAAAGCTGATAGATATTTGGGTGTTAATTTTGAGAATGTAAACAAGTGTACAGAACGAATAAAGGAGTTTGCAACCGCACCAAAATATAGTCCAAAACACCCGCAGACTTCTACTGGTCATGAAACTTTGGAAACATATTAAAGATCAAATTATAACAACTATGTGGCAGAAAATAAAGTCTCGCAGATAGAGGCAAAAATATCTTCCTTCCACCGTCTACACTTTCAAAGAGTAAACCATGTTCTACGTGAGAAATTCTACCAGTATTTAAAGTTTCAAACTATTTAGTTAATAACATTTTTTAAATCTGTGATTGAGATGGAATAGATCCGCAATTCTTTCTGATATGTAAGACAGATTATGAAACTTTAGAAAATAGTTTTAAATGGTTAATGATAAATTTGTCGAATAACACTGGTCAACAAATTAAAACTTTTATTTTCTTAGATCCGTTTTAGAATAATTTGGGGTTGCTGATTCCAAAACGGCCTCAGACTTGCTCTATCACATCACATTTTTGTGTCATTGGTATATATGTTTATATACCTAGAGCATACAAAATTTGCAGAAATTTTGGATGGATTGTCATGCTAAATTTGAATAATAAGCTCATGCTGAGTTTTGCTTAAAAAAACTTCCATTCTCTATTTATACGAGAATTGAACCACTGTAAACTAGTTATTGATACAACATTAAAAAGAAGGATGTCTTGTAAGGACCCCGATATCTTCTGTGGAAACTTCGCTCCACAGGCTCAAAGGCGCAACATTAATAATTTTGTCAAGAACGTGTATCTTGCTTAACTTAGAGTTGCACTTGGAGATCAGGACAAAACCTGGGCTCCCCCAAAAGTTTGCAAAACGTATGATGAAAGTTGGTGTGATGAAGCAATTCATCAAAGCTCTTGACCACGGTGGATACTGCACTGCATCAGGTGTATATGTACAAACTTTCCAAGTCTCATCGACAAGACGTTGGCAGGAATATTTGATGGACCTCACATAAGAACACTCCTCAGGGATCCACATTTTGCGACAACAATGAGTGCAGCCTTCTCTGATGTAGTGCGGAATTTCCTTGGGAACAGGAAAGCTGACAAATATCAAGGAATTGTGGAGAAGCTGCTTCTGAGTTTGCAAGCACTTGGATGTAGAATGAGCTTTATATTGCATTGCTTACACAATCACTTGGATGAATTTCCAGAGAACCTGAGTGGTGTCAGCGAAGAACAAGATGAAAAAGTAATGTAAGAACGCTATCAAGGCCAATGAAACTTAAACGTGATAGCAGATTACTGCTGGAGCTTGATGAGAAACATTTCAAAAGCTGTGCATTAGAGATCGTCAAAAAACGAAGCAAAAATAGTGAAGAAATATAAATAAGATATGTCACACTGTCAGAGACTATAATCTTTGCATCTCATGACTTTGTATCTCATTGCTTACCAAAATGTTTAC
>NW_026366228.1:0-410 GCF_001194135.2 Octopus bimaculoides | reverse complement strand
ATTGTGTTTATCAATATATATCTATACATGTGTGTGTGTATGTATATTATATATATTAGTATATATGTATGTATATATACACACACACATGTATGTCATATATGTATATATATATCCAAAATCATTGTGTTTATCAATATATATCTATACATGTGTATGTATATTATATATATTAGTATATATGTATATATATACACACACACATATATATATGTATATATATCCAATATCATTGGGTTTATCAATATATATCTATACATGTGTGTACGTATGTATATTATATATATTTGTATATATATATATGTATATATATCCAACATCATTGTGTTTATCAATGTATATCTATACATGTTTGTATGTATATTATATATATTAGTATATATGTATATATATCCAACATCATTGTGTTT
>NW_026366227.1:0-452 GCF_001194135.2 Octopus bimaculoides | reverse complement strand
CTCCCTCTTCCTCCTTTATTCTCTCGTTGCTCACACGTGACCATCGTCCACCTTTTTTTTTTCTACACGTGTTCATCTTTCTTTTCTTCTGGTCTGCTGCATACACCAGACGTTTTCTTGTCTTTCTCCTCTCCTGTCAAAGAATGTTCCTCAGCGTTCTGCAGCTTACTCCATCTGGCTTTGCAGCCCTCACTATTTGTTTCACTGTCCTGTTTTGACCCTCCACAAAATCCCAAATTTTATTTTGGTTAGCGAGTGCAACTGTTTTCCCGAATAACTTCCAAATAACTCGTGAATAACTCGAAATGTGGAGTAGATAAACAGCCGAAAACTGATGAAGGGTCGTTCTTTATGTTACTTGTCTTGTTTTCCATTTGTTTCCTTCGTTGTTCGTCTTCGTATTTCATATTTACGTTTTGTGACGTCCTGTACTCATATATGCATATATATAT
>NW_026366226.1:0-224 GCF_001194135.2 Octopus bimaculoides | reverse complement strand
GTGTGTGTGTGTGTTTGTGTGTGTGCATATGTATACGCGTGTGTGTGAATTTATGTAGCTGAATCCATGGAAGATGAGTATAGTATATGTGTGTGTGTCTGTGTGAATGTACGTGGATGTGTATGTGTGTACGTGTGTCTATCTGTGAATGTACGTGCGTGTGTATGTGTGTACGTGTGTCTATCTGTGCATTTATCTATCTATATATATGCTTGTACGTATGT
>NW_026366225.1:0-277 GCF_001194135.2 Octopus bimaculoides | reverse complement strand
ACCTGTCTTGAATTCCTCTGTGATCGCCTCGAGGACTATGATAAATAGGAAGGGTCTAAGGACAGAACCTTGGTGGACCCCTACCTCTACCCGGAATTCATTACTGTACTCATTTCCAACCCTTACCTTACTGACAGCGTCCCTGTACATGGCTCGCACAGCTCTCACTAACCATTCTTCTATCCCAAGTTTCCTCATTGATCACCAGATAAGAGATCGGGGGACCTTGCCAAAGGCTTTCTCCATGTCAACGAAAGCCAGGTACAGAGGTTTATCC
>NW_026366224.1:0-200 GCF_001194135.2 Octopus bimaculoides | reverse complement strand
TACATACATACATACATACATACCCTATTGTTGATGTTGAAATTCCAATGGAGGAGCTTTGGATCTAGGTTAGAAACCTGTTCTTTCTCTGTTGGCCAGAAATCTTGAAATAAACTGAATAATGACATACGTACGATTTTCTATGATTGACTCATCTTGTCAGATGGTAGCAGTTTCATATTCAGCTCGATTGTTCTGAT
>NW_026366222.1:0-766 GCF_001194135.2 Octopus bimaculoides | reverse complement strand
ATATATATATGTATACACACACACACATATATATATACACACACACATATATGTATGCATATATATAAGATTTTTATTTCTAATTTTATTTTAGTGTATTTTATTGTTTTTTTATGAAATTTCACTTCTCTCTTTAACATCATTTTTAATGTTTCTTTTTCTTCTTCTTCTTCTTCTTCTTCTTCTTCTTCTTCTTCTTCTTCTTCTTCTTCTGTGTTTTTTCTTTTCGTCTTTTTTCTCTTTGTCTCGTTTATTAAAAGAATAAAATTTTCCAAAATTTAATCAATAAAATTTTGTTGCACAATTTTTCTTTTTTACTTTCCTGTCTTTGTTTTTTTTTGCATTTTCTATTTATTATCTAATTATTATGTTTTATGCATGTATTTATTTTTTATAAAGTTGTTTGCATATTTTTTGGCTATTATTAGTTGTTGTTTTGTTTCAATATCTTTTCCATATTTATTTCTTAATTTTATTATTCATTTTTATTATTTATATTTATTATTTATATTTAATAACTGTCTTATATACAATCATTGGACTTAAAAATGAATTCGTTACATTTTAATAGCACCATGTCTTGGCATTGATTCCACCATTTATTCACTGATTTCCATTGATTTCTTTCAAACTCTTTTAGTTCTGCTGCTAGAAAATTCTTAAAAGAAAGCCCATAGTATATATATGTGTATATATGTATATATGTATGTATTTACGTTTGTATGTATGTATGTATGTCATTATTCAGTTTATTTCAAGATTTCTT
>NW_026366221.1:0-441 GCF_001194135.2 Octopus bimaculoides | reverse complement strand
TACGTCCCCATAACTTAGCAGTTCGGCAAAAGAGACCAATAGAATAAGTAATAGGCATCCAAAGTCCTGGGGTTGATTTGCTCGACTAAAGGCGGTGCTCCAGCATGGCCACAGTCAAATAACTGAAACAAGTAAAAGATCAAAGATAAAAGAATCTTGTTGCAAACAAGGTGTAGGGGCCACTGTAGTGTAGGGGACTTTAAAAACAGGAGAGAAGGGAGCCTACAAATTCAAAAGATGTGGGCTGACAGAAATCTTAAAAGGATCAAATGTCATAAACCACAGGGAAAGAAGACAATGGTTAAGGGGTTCCAGGGGACAACAGTGATAAACTTAACTAGTTTAATTAATACCAGCACCTGGTCCCTGGCTCTTTTACAGAACTCCCTACTCTGTTGCAATCATTTGGTGCAGGTCACTGGTTTTAGAATGCCTTCTACC
>NW_026366220.1:0-206 GCF_001194135.2 Octopus bimaculoides | reverse complement strand
TTTGACTGCAGCCATGCTGGAGCACCGCCTTTAGTCGAACAAATCCACCCAAGGACTTGGTCTTTGTAAGCCTAGTACTTATTCCATCGGCCGTTTTTGCCGAACCGTTACGTTACAGGGATGTAAACACACCAGCATCGGTTGTCAAGCGCTGGTCGGGGGACAAACACAGGCACACACACACACACACACACACACACACACAC
>NW_026366219.1:0-329 GCF_001194135.2 Octopus bimaculoides | reverse complement strand
ACACACACACACTCACACAGATACATGAATATATATTTATGTGCAGGCGTGGCTGTGTGATAGGAAGCTTGTTTCCCAACCACATGGTTCCGGGTTCAGTCCCATTGTGCCAACCAACATCCATATCCTCAAGAAATAGAAGAGTTGTGAACATTATTCTCCTGCCTACAGTCTTCTATCTACCTTTACTCTTTATTCTTCTATTTTACTACTATAATCTTCCATTTTATTCCTTATAAACTGTGAATTTCATTCCTTGTAAACTGTAAATTTTCTCCGTCTGAAATATTCATACCTTGTCTCTGATGATGGAATACTCAGTGCACGGA
>NW_026366218.1:0-291 GCF_001194135.2 Octopus bimaculoides | reverse complement strand
TATATATATATATGAATGTGTCGAAATGCATGTCTAAATATTTATCATTAATTTTGCCTGCTTTCCATGGTATCATGGTTTGGACATTTTAATAAGATCCAATAGGTCAGTCATTTTGCTGCAGTATATGTGTATATATGATTGTATAAGTATGCATACAGAAACGTATACTTAAACACAGGTATACATCATCATTTAACGTCTGGGAAACGGACATTAAATGATGACAATGTATGTATGCGTGTGTGTGTGTATATGTATGTATATACACACACACACACACACACACAC
>NW_026366217.1:0-292 GCF_001194135.2 Octopus bimaculoides | reverse complement strand
CGCATGCGCAAATAAAGTCACATACAATAGGAATACAAAATACAAAATGGATGCTCGTTAGTAAGGAAAGACACACAAATAAGAAAGAAGAAAGGAAAGGGCTACTGATGAGGTCACAGAAGTGTGACGAAAGAACTCTGGCCGAAATAGGATTAATGCAAAAGAAAGCAAATTAACACCAAATATATAGTGCGTGTGTTTTTATTGGCTAAACTGGCAGCATGACCATCATCAATACAACAATATATATAAGGATTTCGTAATGAGATAAAGAACCAAGGCTGTGTATAAT
>NW_026366216.1:0-273 GCF_001194135.2 Octopus bimaculoides | reverse complement strand
TAGATAGATAGATAGATAGATAGATAGATAGATAGATAGATGTGTATGGATATGTCGTCGATTACGACGATGAATATTCCGTTGGTCGATCAACAGAATGACCGACTCTCTGAATTAATGTGTGAAGTGGCCGTGTGTAAAGTGGACAGACACGTTAACCTTTAATGTAATCGGGATCTTTTCCTTTTGATCGGCAGGTCGATAAATTAATTTTTTTAACTAGACACTTTCAAACTTCGGATACTGGTAGAATGTGTCATATAGAACATCTTT
>NW_026366215.1:0-234 GCF_001194135.2 Octopus bimaculoides | reverse complement strand
ATGTATGTATGTATGTATGTATGTATGTATATATGTATGTATGTAGGCATGCATGCATGCATATATGTGAGGCATGTGTGCGTCTGTGTGGTGTGGGTACGCGTGTGAATGTATATATATATGTATATATGTATATATAAATATGTCAATATTCATATGTACATTTTTATAATTTCATATAAATATCGATGTTGTATGCACGTATGTGCATACAAACGTACATACATACATATA
>NW_026366214.1:0-488 GCF_001194135.2 Octopus bimaculoides | reverse complement strand
CTGCCTGGTCAGCACACTCAGCCGTTCTTGCTCCCTGGATGAGGAAATATTTTTCTGGTTGCAGAGAGCAACTAATTCCTTCCGGACTCTTCAGTCTCATGTCTGGTCCCAGCATGACATCGCAAGGCAAACAAAAGTTGCTGTGTACTGTGCATGTGTGCTGACATCACTCCTCTACTCATGTGAGACATGGACCCTGTACAAACGTCAGATAAGGGACCCTGAACGCTTTCCTCAGAGATGTCTCACACATTTTCAATGTTGGCTGGACCTAAAAAAATCCAGACACACAGGTCCTGAGGACAGCTGATATCTAGAGTATTGAGGTAGAAGTCTTGCTAATCGCTTCATTATTACTGTTTTTAACAGCAATAATGCTTTCATATAATTACTTTTTAAGTGTTCATTGCATTACTCATGTGTGTATTTATCGTTGGATTGGTGGTTTTTGAAGCTTTCGCTTTCATCTTTGGCAAGTAGTATTTTTA
>NW_026366213.1:0-370 GCF_001194135.2 Octopus bimaculoides | reverse complement strand
ATTTTCCCGCAAATAAATATCCTTATTGCAATATGTTTCCCAGTTTTGATGACTTTATTAAATTCTTTTCCAAGACTGTGTGCTGACAGATTCGTTAGCACACCGAACAAAATGCTTGACAGCAGTTTTTCCACATTCTGAGTTCATATTTTGACCAGGTCGAGTTTATCTTTTTATAATTTCAGAGTCTTTAAAATAAGTAACAGTGAAATATCGAGGTCAAGTAGACTTATAGTCACAAAGTTTCCATCCCTCGTTTACTTTTCTGGCATAAAATACCTTCAAACATTTTGTCTAATGTATATCTTTTTATGTAACGTAATATAGCATTGATGTTGCCACCGTCTCTAGCTGGTCGGATGATAACGCC
>NW_026366212.1:4513-4664 GCF_001194135.2 Octopus bimaculoides | reverse complement strand
GTGTGCGTATGTGTCTATGTATGTATGTGTGTGTCTATGTATGTGTGTGTGTGTGTGTGAATGTATGTATGTGCGTGTATGTATGTGCATGTACGTATGTATGTCCGTGTACATATGTATGTGTGTCTATGTTTTTATGTGTGTATGTGTA
>NW_026366212.1:3913-4270 GCF_001194135.2 Octopus bimaculoides | reverse complement strand
AAGCATGTATGTGTGTATATATGTATGTACGTATGTGTATGTATGTATGTGTGTGTATATGTGTTTGTATTGCACACAATCATACTTGTGCCACCGACAAAGGTACACACACACACACTCATAAACACATGCACATATTCACACCTGCCCATATACACATACACACACTGACACATAAACGCACACTCATAAACAAGATAAAGGCAATCTTAGAATCAAAGTTAACCAGATATAAATTATAGATAGAGGTGTGTTTATGAATACACACATGCACACACACATGCAAACTCACACATAAACATACATGCACACACAAACAGAAGCAAACGCATAGAAACACACAGACAGACAAACACA
>NW_026366212.1:0-292 GCF_001194135.2 Octopus bimaculoides | reverse complement strand
TGTATACATTATTGTTGTGTATATATGTATATATATGTGTGTGTATGTATATATAAATATATATACACACATGATGATGATGATGATGATGGTATATAATGCTTGTTTATATGATACATGTGTGTGTATGTGCAGGTGTATTTATTTATGTATACATATGTATGTGTCAGGGAATATTTGTAAGTACAATACAGCTCATACAATTACTCCATATACATACATGCACATAGGCACGCATATACATATACAAACATACATGCATACATACATACATCCCTCCATTCAAACATAA
>NW_026366211.1:0-255 GCF_001194135.2 Octopus bimaculoides | reverse complement strand
ATAATTACCAACGACGGCCCCGAAAAGCACCACCACATCCGTACATGGGATATTGGGAAACACGTTTCAATACCGTTCCAAGAACCCACACCATAAATTACAACAGGTCACCCCGAAACAACAAGGACATCTTCATACTAGTTACTGTCCCAACCACCGAAATAATTTTTTAGACACAATACGCAAACACAGAGACGCAAGACAACACCAAACAGACAGGAGGAACCAAAAGTGATAAAAATTATCAATCTAACT
>NW_026366210.1:0-285 GCF_001194135.2 Octopus bimaculoides | reverse complement strand
AGTGTGTGTGTGTGTGTGTGTGTGTGTGTGTGTGTGTGCGCGTGCGTTCTATGCAATACAGATGTATTTTATTGCATCGCTGGAGATCTTTCATATTTTCTGGGGTGGGGGGGATATACTCACTTCAACATCCATCTAAGTTCATTAGTAAGGTGTAATACTTCTCAATCCAATGGTTCTGAAACCACAAAGAGAGACTATGGGTAGCTTAACCACCACCTCCCCTCTTTCCACCAAATAACAACAACAACAACAACAGCAATAATAATAATAATAATAATAATA
>NW_026366208.1:0-421 GCF_001194135.2 Octopus bimaculoides | reverse complement strand
ATATATATATATATATATATATATATATATATACATACATAAATTATATACATAGATATGTATATATATGTTTGTATATATATATATATATATATATATATGTATGCTTATATATATACATCTATATATACATATATGTATGTATATACATATACTTATATGTATATACATATACATATATGTATATACATATATGCACATATATATACATATATATATATATGCATATATATATATATATATACATACATACATATATACTTACATATATGTACATGCGCACATATATATATAGATACATATATGCATATATATATACATACATACATTTATATATACATACATACATATATACACACATATATATACACATATATATACATACACACATATATATGCATATACATGTATATATATATAT
>NW_026366207.1:0-271 GCF_001194135.2 Octopus bimaculoides | reverse complement strand
TCGTCCGTCCGTTCGGTCGTTCGTACGTACGTATGTACTTACGTTCGTAAAATCGCTTGCTCCTTCCTTTCCTTTGTTCGTTACTTCGTTCGTTCGTACGTACGTACTATCGTTCGTTCGTACATACGTACATACGTTCATTCGCTCGTTCGTTCGGACATTCGTACGTACGGAGGTACGTAGATGCTTTCGTGCGTTTATTATTTCGTAAGTCCGTACGTTCGTCCGTCCTGACGAACGAACGAAAGTACGTGCGTACGTACGTACGTAC
>NW_026366206.1:0-216 GCF_001194135.2 Octopus bimaculoides | reverse complement strand
GAGTATTAAATATAGAGAATCAAATATATAAAGAAAATCAAATATTTTATATATAATTTTTTATATAAGCTTAAAGCTTATGGCGATCATCATGCAATGACTAAGGAAAATAGTCTAAGAAAGGGGGCATATAAGCCCATGGCGGAAAAAAAGAAGGCTTTCCTATCCGCGTGGGAATCGAACCTACATCCCTTTGTTGATGTGACTAAATGTGTT
>NW_026366205.1:0-277 GCF_001194135.2 Octopus bimaculoides | reverse complement strand
TGCATTTGTTCCACAAGGGAAAACAAAGAATATTGTTTACCAAGAGGTTTGGTAGGAATTACTACATCCTATGATGTGCTCCAGTATTTACTGTTCTTTGTGAATGGTGAAGATGGATACCATTTTGGTATAATACCAACAAACCTGAAGACTGCACCAACAAAGCAGTTTCCTGCTTGGACTTTAGTATCAAAGCATATTCTCCAATTACTCCCACCAACCACACAGTAAGCCATTACGCCTTATTTTTTCAAGTAATTCATTACTACATATTCTC
>NW_026366204.1:0-356 GCF_001194135.2 Octopus bimaculoides | reverse complement strand
ATTATTATTATTATTATTATTATTATTATTATTATTTTATTTTATTTTATATTTATTCAGACTCTCATTGTCACTCTCTCTCTCTCTCACTCTTTCTCTTTCTTGCTCTTTTGCACTTTCTTTCCTTTTCGCTTCCTTTTTCGGTCTTGTACAAAATACAAAATAGTAGACATTAACCACACAGTTGTCATTTTATAACAATGGTTTTTCATATATTTATTATATTTTTGTTTAGTGCCTTTTCCTTTTATAATATAACAAATATTGTGATATACATACAAGAGAGTACAATGGAATCGAATTGAATATAAACACATACATATACACGCACGCTTATTTATTCGTATACACACATA
>NW_026366203.1:0-430 GCF_001194135.2 Octopus bimaculoides | reverse complement strand
CACTGAGACACACACATGCGCAAAAACAAACAAAAACAAAAAAGAACGCAGCGTAAATGACGGACAGAGTCAAGACTATTGATAGGTTGTAAGACGCAACGAAAATTTTAGGAAAATAAAAAGAAAAATAAGTGGAAATTTTACCGGTGAGTGTGTTAAATTATAAGGCACAATAAGAAAATGACTCTCCCCAGACACAACAGAATATGCTTCAACACACGAAATCACATAAAACATCTTGCAAACCAAATCCAAAAACGAAATATATATATATATATATATATATAAGGAAAATAAGACAAGGTAGAAAATGCTAAAATAATTTTATCATGAAGAACATTTTAGGGATCTTTTTGGTTTGACGGGCAACATTTTTCATCAATGTTTTATGTAGTGTTTTTGGTACCGAAACACTTTTAAACTTCGTATA
>NW_026366202.1:0-276 GCF_001194135.2 Octopus bimaculoides | reverse complement strand
TATTATTATTATTATTATTATTATTATTATTAAGGCGGCGTGTTGGCAGACTAGTTAGTACGCCGGGATAATTTGCTTAGCGGTATTTCGCCCGTCACTACGTTCCGAGTTCAAATTCCGCCGAGGTCGACTTCGCCTTTCAACATTTTAGGGTCGATAAATAAAGTACCAGTGAAACTCTGGGGGTCGATGTAATCGACTAGTCCCTCCCCGCAAATTTCAGACCTTGGGTTATTATTATTATCATTATTATTATTATTATTATTATTATTATTA
>NW_026366201.1:0-475 GCF_001194135.2 Octopus bimaculoides | reverse complement strand
CTTTAGGTGTTTTCACTCAATAAACACCCACAACGCCCGGTCTGGGAATCAAAACCGTGATCCTATGACCGCGAGTCCTCTGCCCTTACCACTGGGCCATTGCACCTCCATAATTATATAATTAAGCCCTCAAGAAATCTACCTTCAAATGTTTGTTAGACCTGCAATATATAGCAATAGAATCTCTCCCAAAAATCACACCCCTACATCATCAGCATCATTGTCATTGTTATCTTGGTTTAACATCCACTTTTCCATGTTTGGATGAGTCAGAGGGAATTTGCTGAAGCAGATTTTCTACAGCCCAATGCCCTTCCTGTTGCTGTTCCTCACCTGGTTCCAAGCAAGGTTATATTTTTCCATGACCAGACCTGTTTTTCACTGAAAACTGGAAACAAACAACCTCACTCATGTGATGTTGATGCTCATTTACAACCATCACATGATAAGAGAAGGGTACACACACACACACACA
>NW_026366200.1:0-471 GCF_001194135.2 Octopus bimaculoides | reverse complement strand
CCCACCTTTGCTTTCCCCACTGTCGCCTCCCCCACCTCCCATCACCATCACACCACACCACACACAACTGCACCATACACCACTATACCATACGACACATCACATCACATCACACCACCACGCACACTCTAGTACTGACCACTTCCCAGCGCCACATACACACACGTACACGTCAAGGTCACCAGTCCTCTTCCACACGCACATACATACTCTCTTAGACACACGCAAGCGCACCTTCGTTTTAGGATTACCACTACTTTATTATCTCCCCTTCTTTCTAGCTCTCCTCCGTCACCCCTCTGTCCGGCATTCGCCATGATAGATCCCTAGCCACTACACATTCTTTAATTTCTCTCCTGGTTTCTTTCTATGTTCCTTTCTGTGGAAGAGCGTAGGCTCGAAAGATTAAAGACTTTTTCCCTTCCCGAGCGTTAAACTAATACATCTATTTATGGTCTACACCACTTGACC
>NW_026366199.1:0-349 GCF_001194135.2 Octopus bimaculoides | reverse complement strand
ATATATATATATATATATATTTATTTATTTATTTATATACTTAGTACATATATAAAGAGAGAGAGATGTATGTATTATATATGTACTTTTGATCTACTTTGATTCAGTTTCGGATTTTCTTGACGAGTGGTTTATTTTATTTTTGAGTTAATTTTTGATTTTTGCTTTTCTTTTTTTAACAGATGGTGATATGTGATTCCTAATTAAGCGTGGTGTAAGTTGGCGAAGGAAGCAGGTATTTGGGAAGAGTGGAATAGAGGAGGATACAAGAACAGTATAGTTTTGTAGAATATGAGACGGCAGAAAGGTAAAGAGAAGAAATTCATTTTGGTTTGCTGTGATATTTTTA
>NW_026366198.1:0-224 GCF_001194135.2 Octopus bimaculoides | reverse complement strand
CGCTGCTCCTTCACACAATAATATATATGTGTACGTATATATGCATGTGTGTATTTATATCTCTGTATACGTATAACTGTATGTACACATATATACATATATACACTTGTTAGAAACTGTCCGATGAATAGGAACGTTATACTCCGAGTAACAGTCTTTTGTAATATTTTTGCAGCTTTTAAATAAAGCATATTACTCTACCTGTGGTATTTGAGTACTCTTTT
>NW_026366197.1:0-234 GCF_001194135.2 Octopus bimaculoides | reverse complement strand
TCTTATCTGATGTCCACAATGGAGTATTACTTTGTAGTGAAACCTCTCTCTTGGGCATTCATTCACAAACGATAACGAAGCGGCTAACATCTAGCCTTCGGCTGCCTTGCTCCCTTGTGTTCACCACCCTGATTGGTTCTCATTTGCACGGCAATCATCCCCAGTTTTGTTTCGCACCAGGGTTCATTCCGTCCAATCGTGGCCTTCTAATAAGGTCACGTGAGAGAGTGAGTT
>NW_026366196.1:0-216 GCF_001194135.2 Octopus bimaculoides | reverse complement strand
GTTAGCAATGGTTAAGTTTTGGCTTATATTTTTCAATGAAGAAGGTTTCCCTATTTAATTTAATTTGTGTTGGTGTTTCAATGGCACATTGATAGAATGGAAAGATTATAAATTGTGGTAGCATTTGTTTCGCGCATTTCTCAATATGTTCACTAAAGGGTATCAGTCTGTATTCTGGGAATGCAATCTGCTGTCGATGCAGAGTGCATCTGCGTC
>NW_026366195.1:0-272 GCF_001194135.2 Octopus bimaculoides | reverse complement strand
AGAGGTAGATCCAGGAAGACATGGGATGAGGTGGTGAAGCACAACCTTCAAACTTTGGGCCTCACAGAGGCAATGACAAGAGACCGAAACCTCTGGAGATATGCTGTGATTGAGAAGACTTGGCAAGTAAAGTGAGATCACAGCCACAGCTTGTACCAGTGTCGCATAACCAGCCCATTTAAAAAGTACCCTTGAATCGTCAGGCGACACACCATGCTTGAGGAGACCTATTGAGTCAAGTAAAATCAAAATCAAAATCAGAATCTCAATCA
>NW_026366194.1:3576-4073 GCF_001194135.2 Octopus bimaculoides | reverse complement strand
TTTTTTTTTTTTGTACCATTGTGGAGTAGAGTAGCATTCATATTAGAAATGGTGTTAGGCCTATGAATGAATTTAAATACTAAAAAGGTTTGCATCTTGCCTGAAAGATGGTTCTTTAACATTCACAGTAGAAGTTTTGCTGGATGCAATGGTGATGTATTTATGTAGAGGAGTGTGTCTTGTCTAAGCTTTGATTCATCTACTTTTATAATGATAATAATAATAGTGTTAGATGTACTAATGATTTGTGTGTGTGTATATATATTTATACACACACACATATATATACATACATATTATATATATACACACACATATGTATATATAAACACATATATGTATATATAAACACACATATATATGTATATATAAACACACATGTATGTATATATAAACACATTGTGTTTGTATGTATATATATATATAGATATATGTATATATACACACGCACACACCCATACATATATGTATAGTAGAAAAATGTGTCTTGTCTTAGG
>NW_026366194.1:0-949 GCF_001194135.2 Octopus bimaculoides | reverse complement strand
ATTGTATATCCATACATATATGTATGTACACACATATACAAATATATCTACATACACACATCCATAGACAGATCCCTACATATGTATGTGTATATATGTATACATACACACACATATCCATAGACAAATTCATACATATACACACATATGTATATATACACATACATATCCATAGACAAATCTATATTTTCATACACATACATATGTATGCCTACGCATACACATATCTGTAGATAAACTCACACATACACGCACACAACACCACACAGATATCCATCAACAAAAATACACACACACAACTTTCGTCTGACCCTTGTTTCTGCGCTTCATTACTTTCAAAACTCTTCTTTCAGTTTTGATTTAGCCAAGGCAGTTGATTACCTCTCGTTTGCACCTGTCCTTTTCTTTTTTTTTTTTTTTTATCATTCCATTCCTTTTATCTCAAAGCAGCAATAGCTGTCAGGAAGCTATTTTGACTCTACAAAAGCATCACAGCAGTTAGATGAAGGCCGAAAGGGAAAACGTTTGGCAGTACAAGGGAATCAAACGACACAGTCTTCAGCAGATTGTGTTATTGTTAATAACGATTTGACTATCATTCATTGTCTGGCTCTCGCAGCTGCATTTATAGACGTCAATGTACGTGTATACACACTGGGCTGCATATACACACACCAGGAGATACACATAGACACATACACACATATATAAACTTTCTCTCTCACACACACAACCATATTCACTGGCACAAATATTGCTTTCTGAAAGACAAAATGAATGAGACATTTTTTCCAGAAGGTCATGCATATGTATGTGTGTATACACACAATATATGTATATACACATACAATATATATATATACACACCCATATATATATACACATAATATATGTTTGTTTGTATATATATATATATATACACACACACACAGTATATATATATATATAT
>NW_026366193.1:0-200 GCF_001194135.2 Octopus bimaculoides | reverse complement strand
TATATATATTATATGTATATAAATTAATATATAAATATATATATATATATTATATGTATATAAATTAATATATAAATATACATATATATATATATTATATGTATATAAATAAATGTATACATATATATATATATATATTATATGTATATCAATAAATATATAAATATATATATATATATTATATGTATATAAATAAATAT
>NW_026366192.1:0-326 GCF_001194135.2 Octopus bimaculoides | reverse complement strand
TTCGTACGTATGTACTATCGTTCGTTCCTGCGTACATTACGTTCGTTCGTTTGTACGTTTGTGCGTACGTACGTTTGTTCGTTCCTTCATTGCGTTCGTTCGTACTATCGTTCGTTCGTACATACGTAAGTTTATTCGTACGTACGTTCGTTCAATTGTTCATTCGTTCGTACGTACGTTCGTTCCGTCGTTCTTTTGTTCGTACGTTCGTTCTTTCATTCGTTTGTTCGTACGTACATATGTTCGTTCGTTCGTCCGTACATTCGTTGTTTCGTTTGTACGTATGTTCGTTAGTTCCTTCGTTCATTTGTATGTTCTTTCGTTCG
>NW_026366190.1:0-495 GCF_001194135.2 Octopus bimaculoides | reverse complement strand
CACATTAACATGAACAATTAACTTACTTTCCGAAAATTGTCGAGAATTTTACATAATTAGGATACTGCCACAAATTATCTTTTTTATTTCACACTAAATATTCATATTATATAATAATTTTTCCACAGATACTCTTGGACTTATGTATGAATATTTACTTCAGGAATGGACTGCTGATGAACTAATCTGGACTTCTCCATATGATATTTCCATTATATTCTAATCAAAGATGGTGAGCTGGCAGAATCATATTTGCAGGCTTGATAAAATTTTTAGCAGTATTATTTATCTTAAAGTCTGGTATTTACTCTATTGATCACTTTTGCCAAACTGCTAAGTTGTGGAAACATAAACAAACCAACACCATTTGTCAAGTAGTGGTGTGGGGCAAACTCAAACACCAAGACACATACATAGATATAAACATATATATATATGGTCATACATACATACATCTATCTATATATATATATATATATATATATATATATATAT
>NW_026366189.1:0-255 GCF_001194135.2 Octopus bimaculoides | reverse complement strand
ACATACATACATACATACATACATACATACGTACATACGTACATGCATACGTATGTACGTATATGCATACATATATACATGCACACATACATACATGCAGACACAAATGCATACATACATACATTCATATGTACATACATGCATACACAACTACATGCATACACAACTACATGCATACATACATACATACATATACACACACAATGTATGGGGGTTTAGTTCACAGGTGATCTAAACGATTAAGTACGCTAGGTA
>NW_026366188.1:0-390 GCF_001194135.2 Octopus bimaculoides | reverse complement strand
TAATGTAAATTCGTTTGCACCACGTGTGTAGCAATTGGTTGAAGCAAAATTCTATCCCTGAATCATGCAATGCACTCACACACACACACACACATACACACAGACATGCACATACACACACACACATACACACATATACACACAGACACGCACATACACACAGACAAACAGACACACACATTCACTCACACATATACATCCATACATACACATACACAGACACTACACAGATACGCGCGCAAAGACGTGTCAAGTGTATGTATTGCGTTCTGATGTAGATATATACACATCTACTCACTATTATTTTCTCACACAAGCATTCATACACACACACATGTACATATATACATACATACGTACATGCACACATACACACAGACACATACATAC
>NW_026366187.1:0-604 GCF_001194135.2 Octopus bimaculoides | reverse complement strand
TGTAAGGCTTTCTTTTTTAGTTGATTTTCAGCTAGCAAGACTTATCGTAATAAGTCAAACCCGGACAAGGTCGGGTTATACTGCTAGTATTCATATATAATTGTAATATAATTTAAATTATACCCTGTACTTGGCAGTAAATACACTCCATTTAATTGGCGTACTATATTTGTACTCCGTAGCTCCGGTTCCCTTAAATCAATATATAATCATTGCACTCAATAATTTCACCGTATATATGGGTGTATATGGGTTTCGCACACTATATATGTGTATATATACACATATGAGTACATAAACACACACACATACACACACACACACACACACAGAAATATACGTATATATCTGTGTGCATGTGTGTCTTTATATGTGTGAGAGAGATGGGTGTTTGTGTAGGGAAACAAAACCCACAATACAGCATCAGTCTAATAGTCAACAGTTTTTGGACCGCTATAAAACAAAATGGGCGATGATAAATATATTTACGTTCACTTTTGAAAGAGAAAGAAATAGAACAATGAAAACAAACACAAGAGAAGTATCGCAAGAAAACCAACAACAACAGTAATAATAATAATAATAATAATAATAATAATAATAA
>NW_026366186.1:0-321 GCF_001194135.2 Octopus bimaculoides | reverse complement strand
GGTAGAGGGACAATGGATATGATCTTCACAGCAAGACAGGTGCAGGAGAAATGCTATGCGCAGAATATATGGAACTTTTCCAGGTATTCATTGATTTAACAAGGGCCTTTGATACTATTTTCTATGGAAAATACTTGGCAAACTTGGATGTCCGGATCACTTTGTATCTATAACTAAATCATTTCATGATGGGATGGAGGCTTGGGTCAATGTTGGTGGTGGCATGGTGGGATCCATTTCTGTAGAGAATGGTGTCAAGCAGGGCAACATCCTTGCCCCAAATCTCTTTTCTTTGTACTTTGCTGCTGCTTTTACTCATGC
>NW_026366185.1:0-956 GCF_001194135.2 Octopus bimaculoides | reverse complement strand
CAATTCCGTTTACTTTGTGTGATTTAAGGGAGATTTGGCTGTTGTTTCTAAAAAACTTTTATATTTCTTCCCTTCTACCTGTACCGGCATTCTTACACATCGATCACACGCTCAGCATATAATATACAGAGTAAGAGTGAGAGAGGGAAAGAAAGAGAGAAAGTGATACATACAAAGTCATAGATTAACTTGCTTTAAGACTATTCTTTCCTTCTACCTTTTCACTCTTACTTCATTCTTCTTCCTCTCTCCCATTTAATAGCTTTCTTGCATCCCTCTACCTCTAACATATTTTTCATAACATAGAAATGTAAAAATACACACAACCACACATACGTGATCTGTGACAACAACATACACATAAACACATACACACATCAACATTATAGATATAAGATTTAGTTTCTGTGTGTTTCTTATATAAACATGCTCACGCATTGCTATTTTATAACTGTCTTCCGTTCTCCCTTCCTCTCTTTGTCTTTCTTCATTGCTCCCGTTCTCTATTCCTTTCTCCCCCTCTCTCTCTTTTCCTTTCTCCCTCTTCTCTCTCGCTCTCTCAAACGCATACATGCGCATGTACACACAAGCATTCACTACAAGATAACTCATGTTCGTCAATGTTTTGTAAATATACAAACTACGGAGCTTATGGACAACACATTGCAAATCAGTGAACTTCATTACAAATGTGGGTAATTTTTCAGATTAACACGCGCACAATTTTCACTAGGGTGTTAGGGTTACGGTTTTTGGGTCAGGGTTAGGGTTTTTGGGTTACGGTTAGGGTTACGATGAGGGTTAGTGTTACGGTTAGGGTTTTAGGGTTAGGGTTACATAATCGTGCGGGTGTTAATCTGAAAAATTACCAAAATGTGAAAACTACCGACTCTGTCATCTGCTGTGACTTTTGTTGTTCTCTTTAATATGTACATAGATTATGCCTCCAAACAAGA
>NW_026366184.1:0-289 GCF_001194135.2 Octopus bimaculoides | reverse complement strand
ATATGGGTGTATGGTGTGTATGTATGTATGATGTGTATGTGTGTAGGATGTGTGTATGTTTGTACGGTGTCTTTTGAATTCTGTTTGTGAGTGCCGACAGATTTAATCAAATTCTTTGAACGATAAAATATTCTCTAATACACTTACTGAGTTCATTTTATTCTATTTGTATACCCAAATATATTTACACAAATATATTAATGCATATATGAATATATATATATATATATATATATCCATACATATACATATATATTTATATGTATATGTGTGTATAGGTGTATATATA
>NW_026366183.1:0-202 GCF_001194135.2 Octopus bimaculoides | reverse complement strand
GTTCTCAACAGCATCTGGAAATAGGGAGGACATATTGTTAGATTGTATAGGATATACGTGTGTGTATGTGACACAAACATAGATATTAGATAGGATGTGTGAGATATACACATACAGACGGGATTCTGTATGATGTGTGGTAATACAGAGTGTAACACAAATAAGACATACATACAAACACCAGTACACAAACACACCCATA
>NW_026366182.1:0-226 GCF_001194135.2 Octopus bimaculoides | reverse complement strand
AAATAAAATAATATATTCCTCTCTACACGATCATACAAAACCCTTTTTTTTGTATTTATTTTAATTTTTTCTGTGTAAGTGCTTCCTTCCACAAATTATGTATTAATCTCTTTCATTTCAAAAATAGATAAATTGATAGATGGATACACACAAACATACATTTGTAGTCACAGGAGTGGCTGTGTGGTAAGTAGCTTGCTTCTCAACCACATGATTCCAAGTTCAG
>NW_026366181.1:0-589 GCF_001194135.2 Octopus bimaculoides | reverse complement strand
AATAATAATAATAATAATAATAATAATAATAATAATAATAATACAGAAGCTAAAATAGCAACATTATCAATTGCATAAAAGTTTCATAAAAACAACAGAAACAAAAGTTAAAACAACAAAAACCACTGCAATTAAACAAAAAGAAAATGTCAATTTTTGTTTGTTTTTCTTTTTCTTTTTTAATTAAAATTGAAGTTTTCCAAACCCTGGCAAGCTCTACTCAAAACACTTCACTCTCACTCAACACCATATTTTAATAAGAACCCGCATAACGGTTATATAATTCATATGGAGGATGTGGCAGCTTTGAGCGATTGACAAATATTTTCTTAGCATGTTCTGTGCTGAGTTATTCAGGATGGAGGGAAAGTGATCGGACATAAAGCAGCCCGATTCAGGCCATAAAGAGATTAATCTCTTATCTACTTAGCAGAAACAAAGAACAAACACCATTCTTATGGTTCTTTCAGATACAGAAAAACGGGTGCGGGTGGGCAGTGGGGGGGTTTATTACTGTTTATATTCATCATAAAATAATTTTTTGTTTCTTTAAATCCTGCCCCCACACCACTCGCTTGTTTTTTTTTTT
>NW_026366180.1:0-642 GCF_001194135.2 Octopus bimaculoides | reverse complement strand
ACTACTACTACTACTACTACTACTACTACTACTACTACTATACTACTGCTGCTGCTACTACTATCGTTATTACACAATCACTAACAACCCCACCGTTACCGCCACAGATTATGCTTATAAATCTACCACCGCCTCCGCTGCGCCCATTACCAGTAATAACACTGCCACCACCACTACTACTACCGGTACCATCACTAACATCACTATGTTATATACTACCACCAAAACACATCAATACTGTAACATATACTTTACTTATCTTTCTGCTTGACTATTTCTTGTAGTAATAGATAATCCATAATCAATAACTACTAAACTGATGGTTGTTGTTGTTGTTGCTGCTGCTGCTGATGATGATGATGATGGTGATGGTGGTGATGATGATGATGATGATGATGATGATGATGATGATGATGATGATGATGATGATGTTGATGGTGGTGATGATGATGATGATGATGATGATGATGATGATGATGATGATGATGATGATGATGCTCTTGTTGTCGTTACTGTTGTTGCTGCTAATGTTGATACCGCTGTTATTTTTGTTGTTGTTGTTGTTGCTATTGTTATTGTTAATGTTGTGGTCGTTATTGTTTCTATCGTCAACGTCAACAGCGGCGGCGGTGACTGCGACGG
>NW_026366179.1:0-381 GCF_001194135.2 Octopus bimaculoides | reverse complement strand
TATATATATATATATATATATACACACACACACACACACATGTATAAATAGTTGACATCATTAAAGAATAATTGCAGTTTTTATCAGAAATATTTCTTTGTTTCCAATTTAACCATTCTAACAACAACCACTAAAATAGTATCTTGCTCTACTAATTTATTATGGCTACATTTGAACAGAGATATTTACCAGGTTCCTGTACCCATTTACCACTATCACCATACCCATCACCAACCATCATCATCATCATCATGTTTATGTCTGTATTTCAACGCTTGCATAATTTGGATGAACCTTCTCCAACACAGCCTCTGACCACTTTTCTAGTTCCTTTGTCATTTCCTTCCTGAGATCAGTTTTCACCTCTCCTCAGTTATCCCT
>NW_026366178.1:0-349 GCF_001194135.2 Octopus bimaculoides | reverse complement strand
TGTGTATGTGTGAGCGTGTATAAATATATATGTATAAATATACAAAGCATCATACATTTTTATATGTATGTATGTGTGTGAGTGTGAGTATGTATGTGTATGCCGTAATCATGTGTGTGAGTGCAGGTGTCTCTGTATGCGAGCATTATTATATAAATGAATGCATAGATCTATATAGATACATGCATATGTTTATATATAGATATATACATATGTATATATATGCATATTTACGCTGTATAGATGTCTGTATATATGTATATATATATGTATATTTACATATGTATATATATATATACGTATATATATATGTGTGCATATATATATATATATATATATATATATATAT
>NW_026366177.1:0-277 GCF_001194135.2 Octopus bimaculoides | reverse complement strand
TCAATTAGTGATGGTGGGTAGTTCCTGGTGATGAGTGTATCCTTTAGTTCCTTTAGTTCATGTAGTGGTATATCCCTGGTACGACTACAGTACAAATCCTTTTTGCCAAGTTGAAAGGGATATTCATTCTAGTGTGTCTGGGTGGCATAAGTTGAACGCTAGATATTGCTTGGAGTCTGTGGGCTTATGGTATATATCTGTTTCTATTTTGTTGGATTTCTTAATGAGGATGTCAAGGCATGGAAGTTGATGGATATATTCCATTGTAAATTGAATG
>NW_026366176.1:0-732 GCF_001194135.2 Octopus bimaculoides | reverse complement strand
GTGTGTGTGTGCGTATATGTATGTATGTATGTATGTATGTATGTATGTATCTACATACATATATATATAACACATATATATAATACATATTATAATATATATTATAATATATAATACATATATATAATACATATAATACATATTATATATGTATATGTGAATGTGTTGAACGCGCATATGTGAGCGTGATTTTTCTATTTTAATATGTGGACTTTTGTGTGTATACGAGGGCTTGTACGTTTCTATTCAAATAGTAATGTATCAAATAAAATTCGATGATTGTTTTGTTTTTTTTTGCCATGTTTCAAATACTTATCTATAATAAATTAATCAAAAGCGTATAAATATTTATCTAAAAGTTTCAGATACATACTGAACAGATTACATGAGTTTAGCGTCACATTCTTGCAAATTTTAATCCAACTTTTAACTAAAACCCCAATAAAAGATTGATTAATTAATTATTTATATGAAATGAATGTGTAGTGAAACAGAAAGATTGTACACACGTAACTTCATAAATGAAGTGAAATATTTTAAGCGAAAGAAATACTGTGTATAGCTTAATGTTGAAGTCATCTTATTGACAATGGTATTGATATGCGATTGTTAGAAAACTATACGTATGTATTTATACATACTTACATACACACCTTTATATGAGTTTGGATGCATGTTAGTGAGTATATATTTACACACACACACACACACACACACACACACACACATATA
>NW_026366175.1:0-631 GCF_001194135.2 Octopus bimaculoides | reverse complement strand
CTACTCTTATGTATATATCATTACATGTTTAATGTTTAACTACTTTATTTTGTTGCGGATATTGCTTAGCTGGATGCAATTCCAGTTCATAGCACTTGAGGCACAGTATGTAACCTTAGAAACTTGTTTTTATTGCTAGTGAACTATCAGTATTTTGTGTATGTGTGCATGCACACACAAGCACATGTAGACATGCAGATGTATATATTTATATGTATGCATGCATGTGTAAAAATATATTTACATACACCTATGTATAACACTACATACATATTAACACATAATTATATTTTTAAAACTGCATTTATATTTATACATAAGCACGTACACCTATATATGTATGGAAAATAGACACTAAATGATGATGATAATATGGTGGTGGTGGTGGTGGCAGTAGTAGCAAGCAGACAGACAGACAAACAGAATATGATGGATTCACACTGCTGTTAAATGCAACAAAGTGAAAACACCCTTAGGTGATGTAGAACAACATATTTATTGGAAGCTGAATCAGATGTGAGTTGCTACTCATCACTTCTCAGCGTTTCTTGGTCCCAACATCTGAAGCCTAAAAATTACAAAATTAACAAACTCCAAATATGAGGGGAAGTCAAAAATTATCTGCACTTTT
>NW_026366174.1:0-604 GCF_001194135.2 Octopus bimaculoides | reverse complement strand
GAACAGACATTCTATATTTAATTTTCTGTGTTTAACTATTTGCGACAGTTCTTCATACATTGATGTATATAGTGCTTTCACTGTTGAAGTAATTGCATTGTAATATCTGCCATCTTGCAATCAGGTTTGCACTTAACAAAAAACGAGATTTGCAAAAATTACAGATAAATAAATTAAATTTCCATTATTAGATGCAATTAAAGCAAACACTTGTAGTAAAATGCTACAGATTTTAGTGTAACTTTTCCGATACAATCACTTAATGGATTATGGAGAATTAAAGTTTACCAAACTATTGAACAATATGAGAGAATCATATAGAAATACTTTTGATATTGTCTATCCTATTAATTTTCAAATGGAAAAAAAACATTAATTTAATTTCCATATATGTGTGCGTGTGTGTGCGTGCGTGTGCATATGTGCGTGTGTGTATGCAAATATGTGTGTACATCTGCATGTCTGTATGCATACATACATATATTCCATGTATGTATGTCTATAATATATGCATATATATACATATACATATATATGTTTATGTTTTTATATGTGTGTATATATGTATATATACACATATATATATACGTATATATATATATAT
>NW_026366173.1:0-498 GCF_001194135.2 Octopus bimaculoides | reverse complement strand
TATATATACTTATGTATGTCACTGGCAGAGGTGCGCAATAGAAAGGTTAGAGATTTATTCCCTGGACTTTTCTTTTAAAGTATTAGCTTAATATACACTCGTTGCAAATAAGTTCGTTTACATCTTCATATGCATTATGGAATTATATTTGTCCATATACATATATATATACATATATATTTATATATGTATATATATATATATATATATATATATATATATATATATATATATATATATATATACATATATATATATATATATATATATATACACACACAAACGCACACAGTCGTTTATAATTTTCATATGTGTATATAACAAACACGCACGCACATATAATATATATATACATTTCGTCCTGATTGATCGCTAGCCACTAAAACTTTTCTAATTTCTCTCTCTCTATTTCTGTGTTCCTTTTTGCCGAAGTGTGTAGGCTAAAAACGTACAAGACTTTCTCACTTCCTGAGCGTTAAACTAATACATCTGTTTGTT
>NW_026366172.1:0-754 GCF_001194135.2 Octopus bimaculoides | reverse complement strand
ATTATTATTATTATTATTATTATTATTATTATTATTATTATTATAGGCCATTGTCAGAAAGCCAAAGTAATGTTAGTGGAGCATGAAGGTCTCTGTTCTAAGCCACTACCAAATGAAAGCTATGATAGTTTGGCCCATCATCTTATCAGGTTCAGAGACACAAATGTTTTCTCATTTGAGCAGAAAATAATTACAATAAAGAACTGCACGTGAGTATTGTACAACTAACACATGGATCATGAGATTTGCTGGTACAAATAGAAGCTTATCTTTCTTGCTTTTTTTAAAATTAATTCCTTTTCTTTTTTCATTATTTGTGACAAAAGCTGTATTAGTTCAAAATAGCATTCTGTATATCATACTTGATGCAGATATACTGTTAAAACTGCAGTATTTGTCTCAAGAAAGCATATATGGACTTATATCGTTAAAAAAACTGCAATTTTCAGGATTTTACTTGGCACACTGCTTCATGAAAGTCACTGCTAGGTCTCACTGAGCATGCGACCATGTGTTGCCATCAGTTGGTGCACTACAGTACTAGTCCAGGGACATTATTTACATTTGACGGATATTTGTCCTCATCTTGTTTGTTGTTAACTCAACGTTTCGGCTGATATACCCCCAGCCTTCATCAGGTGTCTTGGGGAAATTTCGAATCTGGGTTTCTCATTCCTGAGGTACTTTTTGATGTTATTGTAATTCAGTGACCTGAATAATAATAATAATAACAATAATAATAATAATAATAATA
>NW_026366171.1:0-827 GCF_001194135.2 Octopus bimaculoides | reverse complement strand
GACAGACAGATAGACAGACAGACAGACAGAAAGATAGATAGATAGATAGAGAGGTTGATAGACAGGCAGACAAACAGAAATGAACAAAGAGATGATGGCAGTGTCATAGTGTTAATGAAAGGAAGACAATGATACAATGAAAATGAGAGAATGACTACTAGAAAGAGTGACTGTAACAGGCAGAAAGAAAACGTGTCTAGTGAATTGTTAGAGAGAGAGAGAGAGAGAGAGAGAGAGAGAGAGAGAGAGAGAGAGAGAGAGAGAGAGAGAGAGAGAGATAGAGAGAGAGAGAGCTAGAGAGGGAGAGGGAGAGAGAGAGAGAGCTAGGGAGAGTAAGAGAGAGCTAGAGAGAGAGAGAGAGAGAGAGAGATGTGGAAAAACAGAGAAAGGAAAAAAATTGATTGAGAAAGATCGGGTCGGAGCGATATAGACGGAATTAAAGAAAAAATTAGTGGAGAGATGTTTAATTAATGATATACATCTTTATCTCGTACTTGTTTCAGTCATTTGACTGCGGCCATGCTGTGTTACGATCTTGAAAGGCTTAGTTCAATAAATTGCAACCCTTGTAGTTCAATTTTAAAACTTGTTACGTATTCTGCCGGACACATTTTTACTGAAAACCCTAGGTTACGAAGATGTGAACAAACCACCAGCGGCTGTGAAGTGGCGCTGCGAGACAATCACCACGACACAAATACACACACACAAATAACATATATACATAGATATACACACATCAGATATATAAATATAAATATATATGTATGTGTTTGTATATATGTATATACATACATAAATACATACATACATACATACATACATAC
>NW_026366170.1:0-213 GCF_001194135.2 Octopus bimaculoides | reverse complement strand
ATATATATATATATATAAGGTTGCGGAGGGTATTGGATTTAACTAAACCCAGGGGGATATGGAATATATGTACCTCTGCTATCTATGCTATATCAACTGTCGCTCCAAACATAAATTTCCGGATTATCCATACAACGATTACTTTGCACGGACTTCTACACGCATATTTACCACTGGAATGAAACTACACTTCAAGTACTGTTCTCTCTTTTT
>NW_026366169.1:0-307 GCF_001194135.2 Octopus bimaculoides | reverse complement strand
AGTTCTTTCGTTCCTTCGTTCGTTAGTTCGTTCGTACGTTAGTTCGTTCGTTTGTTAGTGCCCTCGTTCGTTCGTTCGAACGTACGTTCGTTTGTTCGTTCGTTCGTTCGTTCGTTCACTCGTACTTACGTACGTACGTTCGTTCGTGCGTACGTTCGTTCGTTCGTTCGTTCGTTCGTTTATTCATTCCTTCGTTCGTTCGCACGTATGTTCGTTCGTTCGTCCGTACGTACGTTCATTCGTTCATACGTAGTACGTACGTACATTCGTTCGTTCGTTCATTCGTACGTACGTTCGTTCGTTCGGT
>NW_026366168.1:0-401 GCF_001194135.2 Octopus bimaculoides | reverse complement strand
TTAAATTATTATTTATATTCCTATAACTATTTCCACCATTCTTATTTTCATTGATTCTAGCTAATCTTTATGTTTTTTCTATTTAACCTAGCTATGATTGTACCTATATTAGGGTAGAGTAAGAAATTTGGACTGTATGACATGAAAAGATTCTATTATATCTGTAGGAAGAAGGAAAATTTTTTTGTAGAATATCCATAAATTTTTTGTAAATATTTGTGGATACCGCACAGTTGAAAGGGATATTAAGCCAGACAGGATTTTTACTTTTAAATTTATTGTGTGAATGAGTACAGGATATGCTTTGATTACCATTATTTTCTAGGACAATATTATTATTATGATTTGCAGATTTTTTTGTGGAATCCTTATTATTTTGTAGAGTAACTATATCATTTACA
>NW_026366167.1:0-316 GCF_001194135.2 Octopus bimaculoides | reverse complement strand
GGGGGGGAAGGGAGTGTGTGTATGTATCAGGGTAAATGTGTATGTTTGTAGGTGTACTTGTGAGTTTGTGTATGTGGATATGTGTGCACAAATGCATGTATGTGTATATATATATATATATAGCTATATATATATATATACATATATATATATATATATACATATATATATATACATATATATATATACACACACACAAGGTTGCAGGTTTGTACAAGTGAACATATGTCTACACGCAGTGTGTGTGCGTGTGCACAAGCATGTTTGCATGTACCAACACAAGTGTGCATTTTCGTTAAAGGAATGCATGCATGCA
>NW_026366166.1:341-478 GCF_001194135.2 Octopus bimaculoides | reverse complement strand
TATATATATATATATACATATACACATGCATACATAGATACACACATACATACATACACACACACATACATATAGGCATACTTACAGATACATACACGTACATATGTACATGCACCACACATACATACACACATACA
>NW_026366166.1:0-129 GCF_001194135.2 Octopus bimaculoides | reverse complement strand
ACATGCACACATACATACACACACACACATACCCATACGTATATATATACATAGGTGACCCCCACTACGCCTTCAGCAAAGTCAGATCCAATGGAAACACATTCTCCTTCCGTCCCACAATCCCGTGCT
>NW_026366165.1:0-514 GCF_001194135.2 Octopus bimaculoides | reverse complement strand
GACCTTATTAATAAACGTAACTTTTATACTCATGATAATATCTTCTTAGGTAATAATAAGAATAATAAGAATAATTAGTATTATAATAAATTACTTAAACATAAACTTAATTTTAATGGAAACAATTTTAAATATTATTTTAATTTTTTTAATGATAATAATAAATTTAATAATACCAATAATAAATTCAATAATATCTATAATAAGAACAAACTCTGGCTAATTATTTCATATGGCGTTCAAGTTAAAACTAACATTATTAATGAAGTTTTAAAAGTTATTGATTTACTCCTTAGAGATAATAAAAAAATCATTATATTTTTTCTAAAAATAATTTTGGTGTAGGTTATTCTACTACTAATAATGTTGCTAATATTATCTCTTTTTTTTAATAAATTTAAGTTAAATAAGTACTATAAGTTTAAATTTAATAATTATTCTAATATTAATTTTAATAATAATATTGTTGACCAGGATATAATTAATTGTACATGTTTAGATAAAACTAAATATA
>NW_026366164.1:0-207 GCF_001194135.2 Octopus bimaculoides | reverse complement strand
CATGGCCACAGTCAAATGACTGAAACAAGTAAAGGAGTAAAAGAGTATTAGTATCTGTGCACCTGTGCGTGCGTGAGAGTGTGTGCGTGGTGGTACATATACGGGTTCATTACTAAAATATGAAATTAACCTAGATATACAATTGAAATTCGGTCGAAAGAAGTACGCAAAACTAGTATTATATTACACTTTTAAGACGGTAGCTAC
>NW_026366163.1:0-558 GCF_001194135.2 Octopus bimaculoides | reverse complement strand
ACACACACACACACACACACACACACACATATTTATTTCCATAGTAATTACGATGTTTTGAACTATCTATCTAGTCAATAGTGCAACACCATCTTAACCTCAGTAAATATAACATTGTTTTTTTATACTCCCATTTTCACGACAACAACGACACTTAACATTAATCATCAGAGTCAAACTTTAATTATATAAATTTCAAAGCATTAACAATTTTATTTTTTTTATACGAGATATTTTTTACTGTTGTGTATTTGTTTTGATTTTGTTATTTTTATTTTCTAAACTTGTCTCAACTAAGAATTTCTCTTGGTATCTGTGCCATTGCAATAAGTTATAAGAAGAAAAGACATTTCTTTCAATTAATTTCGTAGTAACTTATTTACAATTAATATACTTTCTGAAACAATTCATAGATGTATATACTTGCATCTTTTTCAATCTGGAAGCTACATCACTCATTATCATCAATATAGTCATTATAATTAAGATGCATACATATGTATATTAGCATTTGAAATAAAGTTATATATATATATATATATATATATATATATATAT
>NW_026366162.1:0-577 GCF_001194135.2 Octopus bimaculoides | reverse complement strand
GATCCTATGACCGTGAGTCCGCTGCCCTAACCACTGGGCCATTGTGCCTCTACTCCACCTTGTGAGTAAGAAATAAACATAGAATTCTGTCAGATTTGTAGCAGTAGCATGAGTGTTTGTAAACTGTAGCTGCCTACGATATAGCTTTTTATTTTGACTGCCCATTTTGGTTCACTGCATGTTGGCTGGATCTATTTAGTTTTACTTGCACTGCCCACGTCTTTAATGTGATGGTTTTGCCTGACATCTGTTCGTCAGTTCTAAAATTGGAAGTTCTGGCTTGTTAAGTACCCAGGGAGGAGAGTTGTGTTACGAGTGACCAGGGACCTTGACATGAAACCCATTTTGATTTCAGTTTATGTCTGAACAGATTTCAAGCCAGAATCTTTGAAGTTAAGCTTAGCATTTCTACCAACCTCAGACTAAAAGTAACCAGAATTATTGTGCCACTGTATTTAGGTTTTCCTTTAACCTCTATTCCACATTTTAATGAACATTTAAATATTTATAAAGTTTTAACAATTGAAATGTCTTACCAGTTTGCTTCATAAAATTTCTGCAGTTGTAATGTTTCCTT
>NW_026366161.1:0-433 GCF_001194135.2 Octopus bimaculoides | reverse complement strand
TATATATATGTATATATATACAGGTATATATATATATGTGTGTATGTGTGCATATGTGTATACATATGTATATATATACACATATACATAGATATGTGTATGTTTATATAATAATATATGGGTAAGATTCTTTACGATATTCCACGTTATACATACATACGTAATGAAGCTTTGGACACCAACCAATATGCTAGGCTGCTGACTTCAAATAATATTTTAGTTCCGTTTCATTGAATGCCATTTGGCAATGTTTTGAAGTCAAAGTTTGATTCCATACTGGAATTGGTCTCTTTGACGAACGCTGCTCATGTCTCAACGATCACAAACTGTATTTTTGCAGTAATATGCATATTGTATATATAGAAACTTATACTATATATGTATGGTATGTGTGTTTGTGTGTGGATGTATATACATGTATATATATATATGT
>NW_026366160.1:0-249 GCF_001194135.2 Octopus bimaculoides | reverse complement strand
AGAGTGATGTTATTGTTTCACTTTTGACATGTAATACTGAAATAGTGGAGAAGATATGATATTGCTGTGGGTTCAAACTATACATCATCATCGTTTAATGTCCGCTTTCCATGCTAGCATGGGTTGGACGATTTGACTGAGGACTGGTGAAACTGGATGGCAACACCAGCCTCCAATCTGATTTGGCAAGTTTCTACATCTAGATGCCCTTCCTAACGCCAACCACTCAGAGTGTAGTGGGTGCTTTTA
>NW_026366159.1:0-222 GCF_001194135.2 Octopus bimaculoides | reverse complement strand
TTTTATGTCTGTAAACTGAAAAATTACCCTCAATATCCACTAAGTAATCATACTTTTTCACATTTTTTTCACTAAAAACTTTCCTGATTACCTCCTTATAATCCCCAAAAAACATCATGACCATTGGTACAGCCATTTGACCATGAAGAGAGCATGAACAGACAGGCAGACAGACCGCCCATTATGGTAAGATTAATATAATCATAAAAAGATAATAATAAT
>NW_026366158.1:0-612 GCF_001194135.2 Octopus bimaculoides | reverse complement strand
TGTGTGTGTGTGTGTGTGTGTGTGTGTGCATTTGTACATGTATGGGCGTTTGTAGACATATAGACAGATAGCCAGATAGATAGATTGAGAGATAGAGTTGTGCACACAGGCATGCATTTATACATATGTATGCATGTATTCATACCCGACGCTGTGTTGCTGCTCCAGCAATTAGTGTCTTCTCATCAACCTTGCAACTTTATGTAAATGAATTTATGCCAAAATTCCATTTTTTCTCCCTCAGTTTTAATAAGTAGCCTTCAGCTACTATTATCTGCAGTTTGAGAAGGAGAAGTGAGCAAATTCTGATGAATTGCTAAATAACAATGCAACCCTTTGCTCCGTTCACACCTTGTACTGCAGAAAAGGCTCTTGTATGCATAATTTCGCAGCGAGGCTACAGCTATGTGGGTTACGTATATTTATTTATTCACTTATATTGCTTTAGCACCAAAATGAATAGTTTTTCCTATTTCCATTTCCATTCCTATTCTATAGTTATCATGATGGGAGGATAGATAGAGCAGAAAAATCTATAAATCTTTCTCCAAACAGTTGTTGCATTTTTTTTTTTTTTTCATAATGTTTTATGTATGATCTTCTCAAGTGACA
>NW_026366157.1:0-257 GCF_001194135.2 Octopus bimaculoides | reverse complement strand
TATTATTCCTATCGTTAGGGTTTTCTTTGCGTGAACTAATATCTGTATGAGTATTCTTTTTATGCTTTTCGATCTTATGCCTATTATTATTCGTACTGGTTATATCTGTTCTTTTGTTTATGTTCAACTTATTTTCTATAGCACCATCCATGGGGTTAATTCTATATTTCCTAATTCGATTACATGGTGGGTTTATGTTCCTGGTTTGTGCTTTAGGCGGTTTATGATTAAACTTATTAACATATGATATTCTCTGG
>NW_026366156.1:0-539 GCF_001194135.2 Octopus bimaculoides | reverse complement strand
CTTGAAATACTAAAGAGTAAATTTATCTAATAAAATCGCCATTGGCTTCACCCACGACTGCCAGACGACTTCGGAATCTCCTGCAACTCTTCTGGACGGTCACCTTGTTTAAGCTGGTGGATGCTGTCATAATCCTTGCCTTCGGTTCATCTTTGGTGTTACAAGGAGTTTTGTTTCTCCCTCGCTCAACTGTGCTCCACACATAATAACCAAGAGGTTGGTGTCTGGGGAGTTAGGTTGTCAGATGTTAGGGGTGATGGGGTCTCAGAAATTGTCTGACAACCATGACTGGGTTCTCCTGCTTCTGTGGCATGGTTAAGAGTCCTGCTGCCAGACATAGGATCTTCCAGCAGCCATACTCTTCACCCAGGGCAGCGCTACTTCTTCCAGGCACTTGATGTAGGCTTCCGTGTTGAGTCTGAGGAAGCATAACGTTGTCATCCCGAGTTATCACTCCAAACACCATGATGTTGACTGAATGTTTGATTTTCTTAAATGAATGTTCGTATTCTAAGGCGGTCAGTTGGCAGAAACGTTAG
>NW_026366154.1:0-211 GCF_001194135.2 Octopus bimaculoides | reverse complement strand
ATACATATATATATATACATATATATATGTATATATATATACACATATATGTATATGTATTGATGCATGTATATATCTGTGGACACATAGACACTCATACTTAAATACACTCACATAGGTTTGCATGTTGGTTCACACAGATAAACTGTCTCTTTATCAAGAAGACATATATACACATATATACAATCATATATATGTGCGTGTGTGTGTG
>NW_026366153.1:0-218 GCF_001194135.2 Octopus bimaculoides | reverse complement strand
CCCAAATGATGAGAAAGTCAATATGAGAAGGTAAAGAGAAAATAGCCAAGTACCAGGACGAAACGATTGAATTACAGAGACTATGGAAAATGTGAGTAAAATGTATTCCAGTAATTATAGGTGCATTGGGAACTATCCCTAAAGACAGTTCTATATTTGAGAGATGAAGAACTATGTACATTATTTACATTTTTTACATTTGACGGATATTTGTCCTC
>NW_026366152.1:0-430 GCF_001194135.2 Octopus bimaculoides | reverse complement strand
ATTCTAAATATCACAGGTATATCTCTCAGACCACACATATTTGGAAAGTCATAAGACACGTTGTTAGAAAGTAGTTGATTACACTCTAAGACTTGTTCACTAAAATATAGCATGGATTCTGTCCAGGAAGGAGTAATCCTACACAACTACTGCAGCAACGTGATTGGGTACGGAAACAAAAAGTGAACTTTTCAAATATGGATGAGGTCTGGACTATTCCATCATCAATATTCCAACATCAGCCATCTTTAACTAGTCTTCAATTAAAATGTTAATGTTTTTAATTTGTTGTGAAGTGTTTCAATGTGCGTAGATTTATAATATTAACAGATTTTTCTAGCAGTGAGAAACTTGTACTGGTGATGGAATATATACTATGTCATAATTGCCAGATTAGCAACTTCATTATTACGCTATGATGTTTGGAAGA
>NW_026366151.1:0-425 GCF_001194135.2 Octopus bimaculoides | reverse complement strand
ATATATATGCATACACACAAACACACACACACATATCTACGTATGTATGTATGTATGTATGTATGTATGCCTTGTACTAATTTGTATTAATCAGCCTCCCTATTTTTAATTGCTTTATAATTTGTATCGATTCCCGTTTTCTGTTTGTGAGTATACGCGGTGCATACATATTCGATCTATCTCTACTTCAAAATGGCGAATTCGCAATTCACTGAACAGTTCTTTTAGCGTCTTCATTCTAGATTTAGTCAGTTCACTTTATTTATTATATACTGATGTTGTATTTCATGAAGGAGATAATTTAGTAGATGCCTACATAGGCTTTACATGGCGCCAGCTCTTGTGTTTATTTATTACCTCTGTTCGTTGGAACAAAAGAAACCAACGATTATTATTATTATTATTATTATTATTATTATTATTAT
>NW_026366150.1:0-219 GCF_001194135.2 Octopus bimaculoides | reverse complement strand
ATATATATATATATATATGCATACATACTTTTACCAACATACATACATATATATAAATGTAAGTAAACATATACATGTAAATGTAGATATATACTATTTGTATATATACAGCCATGCACGCACATAGTGCGTACATATATACATACATACACATACATACATACATATACATGCATGCATACTCATACACACATACTCATACACACATACTCATACATA
>NW_026366149.1:0-295 GCF_001194135.2 Octopus bimaculoides | reverse complement strand
TTTTTTTTTTTTTTTTTTTTTCATCCAGATTTTTACGTTCTGAGTTCAAATACAGCTGAGGCCGACATTTCCATTTATCCTTTCGGAAATCAATAAAACAAAGTACCAGTCAAGTACTCTAATCAACTAGCTCACTTCCTTCAAACTGCAGACTCTGTCCCTTATGTTGCATTTAGAACTATTTTTCAGCGTGTTCTTTATTTATGATACCGTATTATTTTTTGGAGATTTGAACAATTGTTTTGAGTTGTAGTTATTATTATTATTATTATTATTATTATTATTATTATTATTA
>NW_026366148.1:0-373 GCF_001194135.2 Octopus bimaculoides | reverse complement strand
TATGTGTGTGTATATATATAGACATTAAAACAAATTACCATTATCTATAAAACTAATGATAACGTGGCCAGCAAAAAAATATTCAAATAAGTAAAATATATAATAAAATATCAGGGCACGATAAGTACCTGATTGCTTGAAAGAGGAGCTAAAATTCTCCAAAACCACTCGTCTTTCAGTATAGATATAGCAAGCATATTCCTCCGAAACAGTCCTCGTATTTGTAAAATACATGTAGTAAAATACAAATAAGATGATAGACACTCTGTTCCCATGTAGCGAGAGCCGAGTGGTTTTGGAGCCTTTTTACTCCTCTTTCAAGCAACAGGTACTTATCGTACCCTGACTTATTATTATTATCATTATTATTATT
>NW_026366147.1:0-276 GCF_001194135.2 Octopus bimaculoides | reverse complement strand
TATACACACACACATACGCACGCCTGCGCGCTCACACACACACACACACACACACACACATATACATATATTTTCCTTGTTTCAGTCATTAGACTGTGGCCATGCCTTCAAAAAGCTTTAGTTGAATGAATCAACCTCAGTACTTCTTTTTTAAAACTTGGCACTTATAATATCATTCTCTTTTGCTGAACTGTTGGGTAACAGTGGCATAAGCACACCAATGCCAGTTGTCAAGCAACTGCGGGGGGACAAACAGACACAAAGGCACACACACAC
>NW_026366146.1:0-255 GCF_001194135.2 Octopus bimaculoides | reverse complement strand
TGTTTTTTCGTATATTCTCCCATATATATATGTATATATATATATATATAAATTAAAATTTAGGGTTCAGCAGGCATTGCTCTGCTAAACCCTAAATTTTAATTATGTTTAGATGAATTTACCAATAATGGTTTTAACACACCGAACTACTTAGTGAAATTACTAATTATTAATTAATCATTAATTTTTACCCTATGTCTGTATATTTTTACCCTATGTCTATATATATATGTGTGTGTGTGTGTGTGTGTGTGT
>NW_026366145.1:0-384 GCF_001194135.2 Octopus bimaculoides | reverse complement strand
ATATATATATATATATGCATATACATGTATATATATAATATATGTATATGTAATATACATGTGTTTACACACACACACGCACACATACATTTACATGTAAGTCAGTAAATGAGAAAGAAATGGGTAACGACAGAGAACAATATCAGTATATAATAGATGTTCATACTTTACTTTCTGTAATGAGTGCTGTTTTCTTTGCGTTGTGAGGCTCGGATATACACATGTAAATCTACACGCCTACTTCCGTTCTCGGACATGCATAGCACACACAAATAAACACTCACATTTACATATATATACACACATTTATGTTTATATATGTGGGTGCATGTGCGTGTATGTGTATAAAATATATATTCATATATATATATATATAAATGTATA
>NW_026366144.1:0-225 GCF_001194135.2 Octopus bimaculoides | reverse complement strand
TGTTTTCGTACACATTCGCTGCTTTCTTCCAAGGAATCTAATGCTATTAGATTAGTTTTTCCTTGGTGCTGGCCAGATTGGAGTAATCTCGAGTATAACCAGCCGAAATAATTTGGAACTGGACAGAGGAAATAAGACTCCGAATGACCAGTCCTTGCTTTCTTCGTATCGTCTTTGTATCGACCTAACTGTCTGGAAGTTTTGCGTTCTTGTCCCATTTTGTAT
>NW_026366143.1:0-366 GCF_001194135.2 Octopus bimaculoides | reverse complement strand
TACCAAACTAGTTTCAACAATATTTTTTGTTTATCAATGGTAAAAGTTTAGAATTAGAAAAACTTCTTTAAAAGTTTCAATGTTGATAAATTACAATGATTCAATGTTGATAAATTAACATGTTTAAATCAGTTGTAATTATAAATTCATCTGATTCCAAAACATACCAATACAAGCGAAAGCGTCTATTAGCAAAGGATCAGAGAAACTGTAAACCAAATTCCCTTCTTTTTACTATTTTCATTATGCACTTTTTTTCAGTATGACCTGTCGACCACCACTAAAATTAATGAACTTTGTACATTCAAACAAATTGTATACAGTTTTAATTTTATTGACTGCTATGAACATTCAAACTTACACCTT
>NW_026366142.1:0-640 GCF_001194135.2 Octopus bimaculoides | reverse complement strand
GATCGACTTTGCCTTTCGGGGTCGATAAATTAAGTACCAGTTGCGTACTCGGGTCGATGTAATCGACTGGCCCCTCCCCAGAAATTTCGGGCTTTGTGCCAAGAGTAGAAAAGATTCTTATGCATACACAAAGCGTTTTTCCTATTCTACACAAACACACATGTCCACAAATTACAGAGACAGCAGCAAACATACACACATATACTTGTACACAATACACAAGCCTATTAGAATTTAATATATCATAACCATGTATTTAAATGGATTGGTAAGTTTATATATATTTGTATGCATGTGTATGTGAGTGTGTATATAGCTGTATGTATGTGTGTGCACCTATATATATATAGAATATATATATATATATATATATATATATATATATATATATATATATATATATATTCTTTTATTCTTTTATTTGTTTCAATTGTTTGACTGCAGCCATGCTGGAGCACTGCCTCCAGTCGGACAAATTGACCTCAGGACTTATTCTTTCGAAGCCTGATACTTTTTCTATCGATCTCTTTGCCTAACCTCTAAGTTACGGGGACGCGAACACACCAACATCGGTTGTCAAACGATGGTGGTGGGTGGGACAAACACAAAGACACACAAATATACACACACACACACACAC
>NW_026366141.1:0-327 GCF_001194135.2 Octopus bimaculoides | reverse complement strand
TATCTGTGCGAGTGTGTGTATCTATAATATACATATAAATATACATATATTATATATATATAATGCGCATATAAATATATTTATAAATATATATGTATAAACATAAAACATATAAGTAAATGTGTATAAATATATTGACATGCACTATTTATGTAATAGTGTATATATATAAATGTTTATGTATCTATGCTCACAAGTATCTATATACATATACAAATGTATGCATGTACGTATATATGTATCGGTTGTAGTGGTGGCGGTGGTGATGGTAGTGCTAGTGGTGATGGTGTTGTTAGTGGTGGTGGTTTTAGTGGTGAGGATGGTGGA
>NW_026366140.1:0-240 GCF_001194135.2 Octopus bimaculoides | reverse complement strand
GATAGATACATACATACATACAATTACACATACATGTGTGTTTATGTGTGTTCATTGAAAGTCAAAGCATGTATGTAAGTATGCAAATATGTTTGTGTGTATGCGCATGCATGTGAGCATACGTGTGTGTGTATGTCTGTGTCCATACGTATATATGAGTGTATGTGTATATGAAGAACATGCACACACACCCCCACCTTCCATCACGCTCCCCTCCCCCCAGTCTTTCCCAGTTAATTG
>NW_026366139.1:0-416 GCF_001194135.2 Octopus bimaculoides | reverse complement strand
ACACACACACACACACACACACACACACACACGCACATGTCTATAAGCTAACGTGTGTGTATGTGTATGTGCGTGCGTGTATACATACAAATGTGTGGTTGTATGCACATATGTACGTATATCTATACATATGGAGATGCATTTATTTGAAATATATATGTATGCATATATATACATATATACAAACACACACACACAAATATATGCCTACACCTATATATATTTATATATACAAATTTGTATATCTACATATATATATGCATATATATATGTATATATATATGTTTATGCATATATATTAACGCATATACACACACACAGTTATGTATGCTCACACATTCTACAAATATGCAAACTAATTCCTCAGAATATTATTATTATTATTATTATTATTATTATCATTATTATTATTATTA
>NW_026366138.1:0-269 GCF_001194135.2 Octopus bimaculoides | reverse complement strand
GGTGATAGTGGTGGTGGTGGTGGTGGTGGTGGTGGTGGTGGTGATGAAGGTGCTGGGTTTGATGTTGTTGATGATGATGATAATGACAAATGATGATGGTGATGGTGATGGTGATGACAGCTTCAGTTCACGTACCTGGTAATCTGGTACTGAAGAATTGCCATAACCATTCTTTTGAGATCTGTATTTCATGGCACCTGAGGAATAGGAAATATTGCCAAGCCATTTTCTGTCTTTGTACACCTGGAAACACCAATAATAATAATAAT
>NW_026366137.1:3772-3912 GCF_001194135.2 Octopus bimaculoides | reverse complement strand
GTGCCGTTGCATTGTTTAGGCGGAACCAAATTTCGAATGAGCATTATAGGAGCACCAACTTTAAGTTTGAGAATGTGTGGAGGTAGTCCAGGGGCTCAAAGGAATTTAGTACTTCTATTGGATAGTTGATGACGTCCTCA
>NW_026366137.1:1929-2095 GCF_001194135.2 Octopus bimaculoides | reverse complement strand
CCGGGACCGCACAGACCATGCACCATGTGTGCCTTGACAATGTCGTACAGTAGTCGGTCAACAGTGGGGTTGGGGATTTCTGCTTTGATGATGTCATCTATAAGTGTAGGGTCTAGTTTGGTGACCAACCAAACCAAAATGTGTGCGTGTGGCAACCCTCTCTTCT
>NW_026366137.1:0-184 GCF_001194135.2 Octopus bimaculoides | reverse complement strand
GATGGAGTAATTAAAGTTTGGCTCATAGTTGAAAGCGCGTAGGTGCCAGTTAGGGCTGTTGGGAGTCGTCACAGCGTAGGCTGGATCTCGCCGTCGACTATTCCGCTGCAATCCAAATATTTCATCAAGTAAAGTTGGACACAGTTTATATTGAATGAAATGTTTGACTGTCAATGTGAAAGTG
>NW_026366136.1:0-410 GCF_001194135.2 Octopus bimaculoides | reverse complement strand
AAGAGCCATTTTAACGATGCGTTCTGCCCTAACTCTTCGAAACGCCGGTGTTTTAATGGTGTGAGCTGATGAAGGATATGTTCTCTATGTGGCCTGTGTGCTTTTGTACCTTGGTTATCAATTTGTCCATGTCTTTTTGCATCGTCATGTACCCAGATATGTATCTATATGTACATGTAGATGAAGGTATTGTACATACATGTACATATATATGGATATACTCATATATTGTTTATATATATATATATATGTATATGTAAATATATAAAAACAAAAAGATAAAGAGGGCAAAGGTAAGGTTGGAGAAGTATGTTATGGATAGAGTCTTACAGCTCATTCTGGGAAGATCCAGAATGAAACTACTGTTCTCTCTTTTTTCAGCACATCACACTCTTTATCACTTCATACTA
>NW_026366135.1:0-524 GCF_001194135.2 Octopus bimaculoides | reverse complement strand
TCCGGCAGGTTTATGGCGTCGGGTATGGTATTTATGCTATCTTGTTCAATTCGAACAAGGAGATGCATTTCCATGCCCAACCAGTTTTTTTCTTTTACTCTGTTCACCTTTAGGATAGTGGCAGTCTCTTCAATGTCGAAGAGCATAGTTGCCACTAGCCAGATGTTCAGTTCTGGTGGCACATGATTTATTTTTATTTCTGTCACACGTCGACCAAGGTATGTCGGCACGAGTAATAATTCTTCCGCCTTTAACGGTGTTGTAGAGTGCCGGATGGCATCCTCTTCCGTTGGGAAGCGCACTTCCACTGTTCCAAAGCGCTTCCCTTTGGTTACGAAGCTTTTTTGGCCCCATATGGGCTTTAGAGCTTTCTCCAATTTCTGTGGAGTAGCATTCTCCATCTTTGGTATTTTGTATTGAATACCTTGTATACTATTGTTTTTCTTTTCGATGCTTGTATTAATGCTTGTGGAATGTTAAGGAAGACATTATTGCCATCCCTTCTTAACAATTCCTTGGCATTC
>NW_026366134.1:0-285 GCF_001194135.2 Octopus bimaculoides | reverse complement strand
CTGAAAGACTTTCGGATAGTTCTTAATTACCGGTTATTCTTTACTTGAAAACAAGCAATAACAAATCACCAAAGGTTTCAGTGCCTTCTCCTGTGACTCAAAGAGACAATACTCTCCTTAGAATGCGAGCTGCACCCAACAGTGCCATCTCCAGGATCACCTGGAGCCTGGTAGCAGCTACAATATTCTTAATATGTTTTTTTCAAACTCCTTGGAAACTGCTCCTAATGCTCCAATTGTCGTTGTTGTTGTTGTTATTATTATTATTATTATTATTATTATTAT
>NW_026366133.1:0-103 GCF_001194135.2 Octopus bimaculoides | reverse complement strand
CATACATACATACATACATACATACATACATATATACATACGTACGTGCATACATACATACAGACACATTCGCAAACACATGCACACATGTAAATAGACATTG
>NW_026366132.1:0-258 GCF_001194135.2 Octopus bimaculoides | reverse complement strand
TACATACATACATACATACATACATACATACATGCATATATCTATATATATGTATACATATGTACACACATACACCTGCCTCCGATAAATGATGCATGCAAACACACAAATATATACTCATACACGTTTATTATTTATGCTTTATATATGTGTACCTACATATTCATATAAGTGTATACATACATGCGTACATATATATACATGTATATCTTTATCTATCTACCTGTTTATCTATCTATCTATCTATCTATCTATCTA
>NW_026366130.1:0-277 GCF_001194135.2 Octopus bimaculoides | reverse complement strand
CATAAGACCAGTATTGCAACATGTTATCGTAGTGTGATGCCATAAGACTAGTATTGCAACATATTATTGTAATGCAATGTCATACGGTGATTCTTAGGATATATTTAGTTTACATTACCACAATATAATGTGACAAGGTTACTGTTGCAATGATATTTAATGTTATTTACACAGTGGACGAAGTAATAAGACCAGTGTTACAGTCGTTTACCACAGTGTAATGCCAAAGATCCCTATTTGAGATATTGATGTTATGATGCCATAAAATCAAGGCTAC
>NW_026366129.1:0-244 GCF_001194135.2 Octopus bimaculoides | reverse complement strand
CATCATCATCAACATCATCATCTTCTTCTTCTTCCTCTCCTCCTCCTCCTTCTTCTTCTTCTTCTTCTCCCTCTCCTTCTTCTAATTCCTCTCCTCCTCCTCCTCCTTCTTCTTCTTCTACTTCCTCTCCTTCTTCTTCTTCCTCTCCTCCTCCTCCGCCTCCTCCTCATCATCATCATCTTCTTCTTCTTCTTCTTCTTCTTCTACTTCTTCCTCTTCTTCTTCTACTTATTCTTCTTCTACT
>NW_026366128.1:0-255 GCF_001194135.2 Octopus bimaculoides | reverse complement strand
TATATATATATATATTATATATATATACATACACACACATATATATATATGTACATATATATGTTTGTGTAAATATGCGTATATATGCATATAAATGCACATACACACATACATATAATATACGCACGCATATATCTTTATATTCATTCAACCATATCTCTAGTACGTACATTTAGATCTTTTTCATGGAATGTTTAATTTTTATCTACCGTCTCATTTGCCCTTTTGCACAATATACATACATGCATATATATA
>NW_026366127.1:0-209 GCF_001194135.2 Octopus bimaculoides | reverse complement strand
CACAGTGGGACTGAACCTGGAACCATGTGGTTGGTAAGCAAGCTACTTATTGACATTTCTATAACTATTACCACCATTTTTATTTTCAACGATTCTGGCTATGGTCTTTTCTGTTTCACACACACATGCTCACCCATATTTCAAGCGAGGGTGGATGAGTATATATATATAGGCGCATGTATGGATTGGTGTGCTTTCACGACTACTAT
>NW_026366126.1:0-211 GCF_001194135.2 Octopus bimaculoides | reverse complement strand
GCTTTGCTATTGCAGTACAGATTGAGATGGAGTGGACACTTAGTCAGAATAACAGAATGGTTAAACAACTTTTTTGCAGAGAATTGGTGACAGGTAAGCATCTGTCCCACAAACCAAAGATGAGGAACAAAGATTATCTGAATAAGATAAATGTTCCAATTGACAACTGGGAAGATTTAGTGCATTGCCAAGAAAAATGGAAAAAAGTTGT
>NW_026366124.1:0-498 GCF_001194135.2 Octopus bimaculoides | reverse complement strand
ATTATTATTATTATTATTATTATTATTATTATTATTATCATCATTCAAGTTCTACTTGGAAAGGAAAGTGAGAGGTGAGTGAGTTTGTCAAAAGCTGGACGACTCTGACGAAAACGGTTAGGGAGAATGGAAATTGTCTTCAGTCTACAGGTTAGATTGAAGAACAACAGCAGGGTGAGGTTTGAGCCCTTGATGGTTAACATGGTCCTGGATCTGATGGGTTTCTTGATTGGCCCCCAACTGGAGGTGTTCAGATATTTTGTATTTTGTATTTTTTTTTTCTTATCTCATATATCCATCCTCTTCATGTCTTCTCGTCTTCTTTTATTCGATACTCGGTTCCCCCAACAAACAGACAGATTGTAAACGTCTCTGTAATGTAGCCCTCAAGGATGCCCCTCTGGCAAATGCGAGAAATTCGCATCATTGCCATTATTATTGTTATTATTATTGACATGAAGGGAAACACGTTATGAACTGAGAACGACTCAATCAACT